>NW_027601188.1:40000-42500 GCF_964058835.1 Carex rostrata
GGGTCTCCAGCCACGCCCAGGGTTACCACCCCCTGGAAATCCCCCAGGTTTACCCCCCATTTTATGTGGATGCATAGATTCAGACCGCCCTGCTCCACCGCTTTTGGCCATTTTTGCCCAACGTTAGCCGCTTCGGCTTGCCGCTGGACTGTTTTCGGGCCTTTTTCACCGACGCTTGGCCGTATCCGCTTAGTTTTCCCCAACGCTTGGCCGCATCCGCTTAGTTTTCCCCCGCTGGACTGTTTTCGGGTCACTTTTGCCCAACGTTAGCGGCTTCCGCTTGCCGCTGGACTGTTTTCGGGCCCTTTTTCACCGACCCTTGGCCGTATCCGCTTAGTTTTCCCCAACTCGTGGCCGCATCCGCTTAGTTTTCCCCCGCTGAACTGTTTTCGGGTCACTTTTGCCCAACGTTAGCCGCTTCCGCTTGCCGCTGGGATGTTTTCGGGCCATTTTTCCCCAACACTTGGCCGTATCCGCTTAGTTTTCCCCAACGCGTGGCCGCATCCGCTTAGTTTTCCCCCGCTGAACTGTTTTCGGGTCAGTTTTGCCCAACGTTAGCCGCTTCCGCTTGCCGCTGGACTGTTTTCGGGCCAATTTCCACCGACTCTTGGCCGTATCCGCTTAGTTTTCCCCAACGCGTGGCCGCATCCGCTTAGTTTTCCCCCGCTGAACTGTTTTCGGGTCAGTTTTGCCCAACGTTAGCCGCTTCCGCTTGCCGCTGGACTGTTTTCGGGCCAATTTCCACCGACTCTTGGCCGTATCCGCTTAGTTTTCCCCAACGCGTGGCCGCATCCGCTTAGTTTTCCCCCGCTGAACTGTTTTCGGGTCACTTTTGCCCAACGTTAGCCGCTTTCGCTTGCCGCTGGGCTGTTTTCGGGCCAATTTCCACCGACACTTGGCCGGATCCGCTTAGTTTTCCCCAACGCGTGGCCGCATCCGCTTAGTTTTCCCCCGCTTAACTGTTTTCGGGTCACTTTTCCCCAACGTTAGCCGCTTCCGCTTGCCGCTGGGCTGTTTTCGGGCCATTTTTCCCCAACACTTGGCCGTATCCGCTTAGTTTTCCCCAACGCGTGGCCGCATCCGCTTAGTTTTCCCCCGCTGAACTGTTTTCGGGTCACTTTTGCCCAACGTTAGCCGCTTCCGCTTGGCACTGGACTGTTTTCGGGCCAATTTCCACCGACTCTGGGCCGGATCCGCTTAGTTTTCCCCAACGCTTGGCTGCATCCGCTTAATTTTCCCCAGCTGAACTGTTTTCGGGTCACTTTGTCCCAACGTTAGCCGTTTCCGCTTGCCGCTGGACTGTTTTCGGGCCATTTTCCACCGACTCTTGGCCGTATCCGCTTGGTTTTCCCCAACGCTTGGCTGCTTCCGCTTAATTTCCCCCAGCTGAACTGTTTTCGGGTCACTTTTGCCCAACGTTAGCCGTTTCCGCTTGCCGCTGGACTGTTTTCGGGCCATTTTTCACCGACACTTGGCCGTATCCGCTTAGTTTTCGCCAACAATTGGCTGCATCCGCTTAATTTTCCAAGCTATACTGCTTTCGGGTCAGTTTTGCCCAACGTTAGCAGCTTCCGCTTGCCGCTGGGCTGTTTTCGGGCCATTTTCCACCCACGCTGGCACCGACGGGGCCATGTACACCCACGCGCGTGTACATGAGGGGGCACCCATTTTTGAAAACCTTGCCCCCCTATAGGGGAATATGCATTTTGAGGCTCTAGCCACGCCCAGGGTTACCACCCCCTGAAAATCCCCCAAGTCAAAATCACCCATGTAAAATATTCAAAAAAATCTCAAAAAATCACAAAAAATTTATAAAACCAAATAAATTCAAAAAAAAAAAAAAAATTCAAAAATTCAAAAAAAATTCAAAAAATTCAAAAAAATTCAAAAAAATTCAAAAATTTCAAAAATTCAAAAAAAGTCCAAAAACCCAAAAAAACTTCAAAAATTTCAAAAATTCAAAAAAATTTCAAAAAAAATTTCAAAAATTTGCCCCGCTGAACTTTTTTCGGGTCAGTTTTGCCCAACGTTAGCCGCTTCCGCTTGCCGCTGGACTGTTTTCGGGCCAATTTCCACCGACTCTTGGCCGTATCCGCTTAGTTTTCCCCAACGCGTGGCCGCATCCGCTTAGTTTTCCCCCGCTGAACTGTTTTCGGGTCACTTTTGCCCAACGTTAGCCGCTTCCGCTTGCCGCTGGGCTGTTTTCGGGCCAATTTCCACCGACACTTGGCCGCATCCGCTTAGTTTTCCCCAACGCGTGGCCGCATCCGCTTAGTTTTCCCCCGCTTAACTATTTTCGGGTCACTTTTCCCCAACGTTAGCCGCTTCCGCTTGCCGCTGGGCTGTTTTCGGGCCATTTTTCCCCAACACTTGGCCGTATCCGCTTAGTTTTCCCCAACGCGTGGCCGCATCTGCTTAGTTTTCCCCCGCTGAACTGTTTTCGGGTCACTTTTCCCCAACGTTAGCCGCTTCCGCTTGCCGCTGGGCTGTTTTCGGGCCA
>NW_027601188.1:52500-57500 GCF_964058835.1 Carex rostrata
CCGTGTTTCGCCGGCTTTACGGCTGGGGATTTCAACCCGCTCGGTCTCTGCGGGGCGCCTCCACGCTGAGGCACCCCGCTCAACCGTGTTTCGCCGCCTTTACGGCTGGGGATTTCAACCCTTGCGGCTACCCGCATCGGTCTTACGGGCGCCTCCACGCTTAGACGCCCTGCCCGATCGTGTTTCGCCGGCTTTACGGCTGGGGATTTCAACCCGCATCGGTCTCTGCGGGGCGCCTCCACGCTTAGGCACCCCGCTCAACCGTGTTTCGCCGGCTTTACGGCTGGGGATTTCAACCCGCTCGGTCACTGCGGGGCGCCTCCACGCTTAGGCGCCCCGCTCAACCGTGTTTCGCCGGCTTTACGGCTGGGGATTTCAACCCGCGCGGCTACCCGCATCGGTCTTACGGGCGCCTCCACGCTTAGACGTCCTGCCCGAACGTGTTTCGCCGGCTTTACGGCTGGGGATTTCAACCCGCTCGGTCTCTGCGGGGCGCCTCCACGCTTAGGCGCCCCAATGAACCGTGTTTCGCCGGCTTTACGGCTGGGGATTTCAACCCGCTCGGTCTCTGCGGGGCGCCTCCACGCTTAGGCGCCCCAATGAACCGTGTTTCACCGGCTTTACGGCTGGGGATTTCAACCCGCGCGGCTACCCGCATCGGCCTTACGGGCGAAACTCCACGCGGAGTCACCCTGCCCGACCGCTTTTCGCCGGCTTTACGGCTGGGGATTTCAACCCGCATCGGTCTTACGGGCGCCTCCACGCTTAGACGCCCTGCCCCACCGTGTTTCGCCGGTTCTACGGCTGGGGATTTCAACCCGCGTGGTCCGTGTTTTTCGGTAACATATTCGTGTTCCTTGCCCCCGAATCGTGTCTTTTGTCCCCGCTGCACCGTGTTTTTTGCCCCCGCTCAACCGTGTTCTTTGCCCCCGCTCAACCGTGCTTACTGCCCCCGCTCAACCGTGCTTTTTCGGTAACATAATCGTGTTTTTGGGTAACATAATCTTGTTTTTCGGGCCATTTTACACCGACGGAGGCACCCACAGGGGCCATGTACACCCCGCTTGGCATGTACATGAGGGGCTGCCTCTTCCAAAAATCCTTCCCCCCTATAGGGGAATATGCATTTTGGGTCTCCAGCCACGCCCAGGGTTACCACCCCCTGGAAATCCCCCAGGTTTACCCCCCATTTTATGTGGATGCATAGATTCAGACCGCCCTGCTCCACCGCTTTTGGCCATTTTTGCCCAACGTTAGCCGCTTCGGCTTGCCGCTGGACTGTTTTCGGGCCTTTTTCACCGACGCTTGGCCGTATCCGCTTAGTTTTCCCCAACGCTTGGCCGCATCCGCTTAGTTTTCCCCCGCTGGACTGTTTTCGGGTCACTTTTGCCCAACGTTAGCGGCTTCCGCTTGCCGCTGGACTGTTTTCGGGCCCTTTTTCACCGACCCTTGGCCGTATCCGCTTAGTTTTCCCCAACTCGTGGCCGCATCCGCTTAGTTTTCCCCCGCTGAACTGTTTTCGGGTCACTTTTGCCCAACGTTAGCCGCTTCCGCTTGCCGCTGGGATGTTTTCGGGCCATTTTTCCCCAACACTTGGCCGTATCCGCTTAGTTTTCCCCAACGCGTGGCCGCATCCGCTTAGTTTTCCCCCGCTGAACTGTTTTCGGGTCAGTTTTGCCCAACGTTAGCCGCTTCCGCTTGCCGCTGGACTGTTTTCGGGCCAATTTCCACCGACTCTTGGCCGTATCCGCTTAGTTTTCCCCAACGCGTGGCCGCATCCGCTTAGTTTTCCCCCGCTGAACTGTTTTCGGGTCACTTTTGCCCAACGTTAGCGGCTTCCGCTTGCCGCTGGACTGTTTTCGGGCCAATTTCCACCGACTCTTGGCCGTATCCGCTTAGTTTTCCCCAACGCGTGGCCGCATCCGCTTAGTTTTCCCCCGCTGAACTGTTTTCGGGTCAGTTTTGCCCAACGTTAGCCGCTTCCGCTTGCCGCTGGACTGTTTTCGGGCCAATTTCCACCGACTCTTGGCCGTATCCGCTTAGTTTTCCCCAACGCGTGGCCGCATCCGCTTAGTTTTCCCCCGCTGAACTGTTTTCGGGTCACTTTTGCCCAACGTTAGCCGCTTTCGCTTGCCGCTGGGCTGTTTTCGGGCCAATTTCCACCGACACTTGGCCGGATCCGCTTAGTTTTCCCCAACGCGTGGCCGCATCCGCTTAGTTTTCCCCCGCTTAACTGTTTTCGGGTCACTTTTCCGCAACGTTAGCCGCTTCCGCTTGCCGCTGGGCTGTTTTCGGGCCATTTTTCCCCAACACTTGGCCGTATCCGCTTAGTTTTCCCCAACGCGTGGCCGCATCCGCTTAGTTTTCCCCCGCTGAACTGTTTTCGGGTCACTTTTGCCCAACGTTAGCCGCTTCCGCTTGGCACTGGACTGTTTTCGGGCCAATTTCCACCGACTCTGGGCCGGATCCGCTTAGTTTTCCCCAACGCTTGGCTGCATCCGCTTAATTTTCCCCAGCTGAACTGTTTTCGGGTCACTTTGTCCCAACGTTAGCCGTTTCCGCTTGCCGCTGGACTGTTTTCGGGCCATTTTCCACCGACTCTTGGCCGTATCCGCTTGGTTTTCCCCAAGGCTTGGCTGCTTCCGCTTAATTTCCCCCAGCTGAACTGTTTTCGGGTCACTTTTGCCCAACGTTAGCCGTTTCCGCTTGCCGCTGGACTGTTTTCGGGCCATTTTTCACCGACACTTGGCCGTATCCGCTTAGTTTTCGCCAACAATTGGCTGCATCCGCTTAATTTTCCAAGCTATACTGCTTTCGGGTCAGTTTTGCCCAACGTTAGCCGCTTCCGCTTGCCGCTGGGCTGTTTTCGGGCCATTTTCCACCCACGCTGGCACCGACGGGGCCATGTACACCCACGCGCGTGTACATGAGGGGGCACCCATTTTTGAAAACCTTGCCCCCCTATAGGGGAATATGCATTTTGAGGCTCTAGCCACGCCCAGGGTTACCACCCCCTGAAAATCCCCCAAGTCAAAATCACCCATGTAAAATATTCAAAAAAATCTCAAAAAATCACAAAAAATTTATAAAACCAAATAAATTCAAAAAAAAAAAAAAAATTCAAAAATTCAAAAAAAATTCAAAAAATTCAAAAAAATTCAAAAAAATTCAAAAATTTCAAAAATTCAAAAAAAGTCCAAAAACCCAAAAAAACTTCAAAAATTTCAAAAATTCAAAAAAATTTCAAAAAAAATTTCAAAAATTTGCCCCGCTGAACTTTTTTCGGGTCAGTTTTGCCCAACGTTAGCCGCTTCCGCTTGCCGCTGGACTGTTTTCGGGCCAATTTCCACCGACTCTTGGCCGTATCCGCTTAGTTTTCCCCAACGCGTGGCCGCATCCGCTTAGTTTTCCCCCGCTGAACTGTTTTCGGGTCACTTTTGCCCAACGTTAGCCGCTTCCGCTTGCCGCTGGGCTGTTTTCGGGCCAATTTCCACCGACACTTGGCCGCATCCGCTTAGTTTTCCCCAACGCGTGGCCGCATCCGCTTAGTTTTCCCCCGCTTAACTATTTTCGGGTCACTTTTCCCCAACGTTAGCCGCTTCCGCTTGCCGCTGGGCTGTTTTCGGGCCATTTTTCCCCAACACTTGGCCGTATCCGCTTAGTTTTCCCCAACGCGTGGCCGCATCCGCTTAGTTTTCCCCCGCTGAACTGTTTTCGGGTCACTTTTCCCCAACGTTAGCCGCTTCCGCTTGCCGCTGGGCTGTTTTCGGGCCAATTTCCACCGACTCTGGGTCGGATCCGCTTAGTTTTCCCCAACGCTTGGCTGCATCCGCTTAATTTTCCCCAGCTGAACTGTTTTCGGGTCACTTTGTCCCAACGTTAGCCGTTTCCGCTTGCCGCTGGACTGTTTTCGGGCCATTTTCCACCGACTCTTGGCCGTATCCGCTTGGTTTTGCCCAACGCTTGGCTGCTTCCGCTTAATTTCCCCCAGCTGAACTGTTTTCGGGTCACTTTTGCCCAACGTTAGCCGTTTCCGCTTGCCGCTGGACTGTTTTCGGGCCATTTTTCACCGTCACTTGGCCGTATCCGCTTAGTTTTCGCCAACAATTGGCTGCATCCGCTTAATTTTCCAAGCTATACTGCTTTCGGGTCAGTTTTGCCCAACGTTAGCCGCTTCCGCTTGCCGCTGGGCTGTTTTCGGGCCATTTTCCACCCACGCTGGCACCGACGGGGCCATGTACACCCACGCGCGTGTACATGAGGGGGCACCCATTTTTGAAAACCTTGCCCCCCTATAGGGGAATATGCATTTTGAGGCTCTAGCCACGCCCAGGGTTACCACCCCCTGAAAATCCCCCAAGTCGAAATCACCCATGTAAAATATTCAAAAAAATCTCAAAAAATCACAAAAAATTTATAAAATCAAATAAATTCAAAAAAAAAAAAAAATTCAAAAATTCAAAAAAAATTCAAAAAATTCAAAAAAATTCAAAAAAATTTAAAAAATTCAAAAATTCAAAAAAAGTCCAAAATCCCAAAAAAACTTCAAAAATTTCAAAAATTCAAAAAAATTTCAAAATTTCAAAAAAAATTTCAAAAATTTGCCCCGCTGAACTGTTTTCGGGTCACTTTTGCCCAACGTTAGCCGCTTCCGCTTGCCGCTGGACTGTTTTCGGGCCTATTTCCACCGACTCTTGGCCGTATCCGCTTAGTTTTCCCCAACGCGTGGCCGCATCCGCTTAGTTTTCCCCCGCTTAACTGTTTTCGGGTCACTTTTCCCCAACGTTAGCTGCTTCCGCTTGCCGCTGGGCTGTTTTCGGGCCATTTTTCCCCAACACTTGGCTGGATCCGCTTAGTTTTCCCCAACGCGTGGCCGCATCCGCTTAGTTTTCCCCCGCTGAACTGTTTTCGGGTCACTTTTTCCCAACGTTAGCCGCTTCCGCTTGCCGCTGGACTGTTTTCGGGCCAATTTCCACCGACTCTGGGCCGGATCCGCTTTG
>NW_027601188.1:67500-72500 GCF_964058835.1 Carex rostrata
TTCGCCGGCTTTACGGCTGGGGATTTCAACCCGCTCGGTCTCTGCGGGGCGCCTCCACGCTTAGGCGCCCCAATGAACCGTGTTTCGCCGGCTTTACGGCTGGGGATTTCAACCCGCTCGGTCTCTGCGGGGCGCCTCCACGCTTAGGCGCCCCAATGAACCGTGTTTCACCGGCTTTACGGCTGGGGATTTCAACCCGCGCGGCTACCCGCATCGGCCTTACGGGCGAAACTCCACGCGGAGTCACCCTGCCCGACCGCTTTTCGCCGGCTTTAAGGCTGGGGATTTCAACCCGCATCGGTCTTACGGGCGCCTCCACGCTTAGACGCCCTGCCCCACCGTGTTTCGCCGGTTCTACGGCTGGGGATTTCAACCCGCGTGGTCCGTGTTTTTCGGTAACATATTCGTGTTCCTTGCCCCCGAATCGTGTCTTTTGTCCCCGCTGCACCGTGTTTTTTGCCCCCGCTCAACCGTGTTCTTTGCCCCCGCTCAACCGTGCTTACTGCCCCCGCTCAACCGTGCTTTTTCGGTAACATAATCGTGTTTTCGGGTAACATAATCTTGTTTTTCGGGCCATTTTACACCGACGGAGGCACCCACAGGGGCCATGTACACCCCGCTTGGCATGTACATGAGGGGCTGCCTCTTCCAAAAATCCTTCCCCCCTATAGGGGAATATGCATTTTGGGTCTCCAGCCACGCCCAGGGTTACCACCCCCTGGAAATCCCCCAGGTTTACCCCCCATTTTATGTGGATGCATAGATTCAGACCGCCCTGCTCCACCGCTTTTGGCCATTTTTGCCCAACGTTAGCCGCTTCGGCTTGCCGCTGGACTGTTTTCGGGCCTTTTTCACCGACGCTTGGCCGTATCCGCTTAGTTTTCCCCAACGCTTGGCCGCATCCGCTTAGTTTTCCCCCGCTGGACTGTTTTCGGGTCACTTTTGCCCAACGTTAGCGGCTTCCGCTTGCCGCTGGACTGTTTTCGGGCCCTTTTTCACCGACCCTTGGCCGTATCCGCTTAGTTTTCCCCAACTCGTGGCCGCATCCGCTTAGTTTTCCCCCGCTGAACTGTTTTCGGGTCACTTTTGCCCAACGTTAGCCGCTTCCGCTTGCCGCTGGGATGTTTTCGGGCCATTTTTCCCCAACACTTGGCCGTATCCGCTTAGTTTTCCCCAACGCGTGGCCGCATCCGCTTAGTTTTCCCCCGCTGAACTGTTTTCGGGTCAGTTTTGCCCAACGTTAGCCGCTTCCGCTTGCCGCTGGACTGTTTTCGGGCCAATTTCCACCGACTCTTGGCCGTATCCGCTTAGTTTTCCCCAACGCGTGGCCGCATCCGCTTAGTTTTCCCCCGCTGAACTGTTTTCGGGTCACTTTTGCCCAACGTTAGCGGCTTCCGCTTGCCGCTGGACTGTTTTCGGGCCAATTTCCACCGACTCTTGGCCGTATCCGCTTAGTTTTCCCCAACGCGTGGCCGCATCCGCTTAGTTTTCCCCCGCTGAACTGTTTTCGGGTCAGTTTTGCCCAACGTTAGCCGCTTCCGCTTGCCGCTGGACTGTTTTCGGGCCAATTTCCACCGACTCTTGGCCGTATCCGCTTAGTTTTCCCCAACGCGTGGCCGCATCCGCTTAGTTTTCCCCCGCTGAACTGTTTTCGGGTCACTTTTGCCCAACGTTAGCCGCTTTCGCTTGCCGCTGGGCTGTTTTCGGGCCAATTTCCACCGACACTTGGCCGGATCCGCTTAGTTTTCCCCAACGCGTGGCCGCATCCGCTTAGTTTTCCCCCGCTTAACTGTTTTCGGGTCACTTTTCCCCAACGTTAGCCGCTTCCGCTTGCCGCTGGGCTGTTTTCGGGCCATTTTTCCCCAACACTTGGCCGTATCCGCTTAGTTTTCCCCAACGCGTGGCCGCATCCGCTTAGTTTTCCCCCGCTGAACTGTTTTCGGGTCACTTTTGCCCAACGTTAGCCGCTTCCGCTTGGCACTGGACTGTTTTCGGGCCAATTTCCACCGACTCTGGGCCGGATCCGCTTAGTTTTCCCCAACGCTTGGCTGCATCCGCTTAATTTTCCCCAGCTGAACTGTTTTCGGGTCACTTTGTCCCAACGTTAGCCGTTTCCGCTTGCCGCTGGACTGTTTTCGGGCCATTTTCCACCGACTCTTGGCCGTATCCGCTTGGTTTTCCCCAACGCTTGGCTGCTTCCGCTTAATTTCCCCCAGCTGAACTGTTTTCGGGTCACTTTTGCCCAACGTTAGCCGTTTCCGCTTGCCGCTGGACTGTTTTCGGGCCATTTTTCACCGACACTTGGCCGTATCCGCTTAGTTTTCGCCAACAATTGGCTGCATCCGCTTAATTTTCCAAGCTATACTGCTTTCGGGTCAGTTTTGCCCAACGTTAGCCGCTTCCGCTTGCCGCTGGGCTGTTTTCGGGCCATTTTCCACCCACGCTGGCACCGACGGGGCCATGTACACCCACGCGCGTGTACATGAGGGGGCACCCATTTTTGAAAACCTTGCCCCCCTATAGGGGAATATGCATTTTGAGGCTCTAGCCACGCCCAGGGTTACCACCCCCTGAAAATCCCCCAAGTCAAAATCACCCATGTAAAATATTCAAAAAAATCTCAAAAAATCACAAAAAATTTATAAAACCAAATAAATTCAAAAAAAAAAAAAAAATTCAAAAATTCAAAAAAAATTCAAAAAATTCAAAAAAATTCAAAAAAATTCAAAAATTTCAAAAATTCAAAAAAAGTCCAAAAACCCAAAAAAACTTCAAAAATTTCAAATATTCAAAAAAATTTCAAAAAAAATTTCAAAAATTTGCCCCGCTGAACTTTTTTCGGGTCAGTTTTGCCCAACGTTAGCCGCTTCCGCTTGCCGCTGGACTGTTTTCGGGCCAATTTCCACCGACTCTTGGCCGTATCCGCTTAGTTTTCCCCAACGCGTGGCCGCATCCGCTTAGTTTTCCCCCGCTGAACTGTTTTCGGGTCACTTTTGCCCAACGTTAGCCGCTTCCGCTTGCCGCTGGGCTGTTTTCGGGCCAATTTCCACCGACACTTGGCCGCATCCGCTTAGTTTTCCCCAACGCGTGGCCGCATCCGCTTAGTTTTCCCCCGCTTAACTATTTTCGGGTCACTTTTCCCCAACGTTAGCCGCTTCCGCTTGCCGCTGGGCTGTTTTCGGGCCATTTTTCCCCAACACTTGGCCGTATCCGCTTAGTTTTCCCCAACGCGTGGCCGCATCCGCTTAGTTTTCCCCCGCTGAACTGTTTTCGGGTCACTTTTCCCCAACGTTAGCCGCTTCCGCTTGCCGCTGGGCTGTTTTCGGGCCAATTTCCACCGACTCTGGGTCGGATCCGCTTAGTTTTCCCCAACGCTTGGCTGCATCCGCTTAATTTTCCCCAGCTGAACTGTTTTCGGGTCACTTTGTCCCAACGTTAGCCGTTTCCGCTTGCCGCTGGACTGTTTTCGGGCCATTTTCCACCGACTCTTGGCCGTATCCGCTTGGTTTTGCCCAACGCTTGGCTGCTTCCGCTTAATTTCCCCCAGCTGAACTGTTTTCGGGTCACTTTTGCCCAACGTTAGCCGTTTCCGCTTGCCGCTGGACTGTTTTCGGGCCACTTTTCACCGTCACTTGGCCGTATCCGCTTAGTTTTCGCCAACAATTGGCTGCATCCGCTTAATTTTCCAAGCTATACTGCTTTCGGGTCAGTTTTGCCCAACGTTAGCCGCTTCCGCTTGCCGCTGGGCTGTTTTCGGGCCATTTTCCACCCACGCTGGCACCGACGGGGCCATGTACACCCACGCGCGTGTACATGAGGGGGCACCCATTTTTGAAAACCTTGCCCCCCTATAGGGGAATATGCATTTTGAGGCTCTAGCCACGCCCAGGGTTACCACCCCCTGAAAATCCCCCAAGTCGAAATCACCCATGTAAAATATTCAAAAAAATCTCAAAAAATCACAAAAAATTTATAAAATCAAATAAATTCAAAAAAAAAAAAAAAATTCAAAAAAAATTCAAAAAATTCAAAAAAATTCAAAAAAATTCAAAAAATTCAAAAATTCAAAAAAAGTCCAAAAACCCAAAAAAACTTCAAAAATTTCAAAAATTCAAAAAAATTTCAAAATTTCAAAAAAAATTTCAAAAATTTGCCCCGCTGAACTGTTTTCGGGTCACTTTTGCCCAACGTTAGCCGCTTCCGCTTGCCGCTGGACTGTTTTCGGGCCTATTTCCACCGACTCTTGGCCGTATCCGCTTAGTTTTCCCCAACGCGTGGCCGCATCCGCTTAGTTTTCCCCCGCTTAACTGTTTTCGGGTCACTTTTCCCCAACGTTAGCTGCTTCCGCTTGCCGCTGGGCTGTTTTCGGGCCATTTTTCCCCAACACTTGGCTGGATCCGCTTAGTTTTCCCCAACGCGTGGCCGCATCCGCTTAGTTTTCCCCCGCTGAACTGTTTTCGGGTCACTTTTTCCCAACGTTAGCCGCTTCCGCTTGCCGCTGGACTGTTTTCGGGCCAATTTCCACCGACTCTGGGCCGGATCCGCTTTGTTTTCCCCAACGCGTGGCCGCATCCGCTTAGTTTTCCCCCGCTTAACTGTTTTCGGGTCACTTTTCCCCAACGTTAGCCGCTTCCGCTTGCCGCTGGGCTGTTTTCGGGCCAATTTCCACCGACTCTTGGCCGGATCCGCTTAATTTTCCCCAGCTGAACTGTTTTCGGGTCATTTTAGCCCGACGGGGGCACCGACGGGACTGTTTTCGGGCCATTTTGCACCGACGCTTGGCCGCATGCGCTCAGTTTTGGGGCCATTTTTCACTGACGGCTGGCCGCATCCGCTTAGTTGCCCCCGCTTTGCTGATTTTTGCGCCGTTTTTTTTGTTGAACTTCAGGTTTCAAACTTCCAATTTTTTTTCCAAACTGCAGATTTCATATTTTATATTTTTAATAAATTTGAACTTTTTCAAAATATAAAAAAAGTATTGCCTACATCCATAATTTGGA
>NW_027601188.1:82500-85000 GCF_964058835.1 Carex rostrata
ACCCCCTGGAAATCCCCCAGGTTTACCCCCCATTTTATGTGGATGCATAGATTCAGACCGCCCTGCTCCACCGCTTTTGGCCATTTTTGCCCAACGTTAGCCGCTTCGGCTTGCCGCTGGACTGTTTTCGGGCCTTTTTCACCGACGCTTGGCCGTATCCGCTTAGTTTTCCCCAACGCTTGGCCGCATCCGCTTAGTTTTCCCCCGCTGGACTGTTTTCGGGTCACTTTTGCCCAACGTTAGCGGCTTCCGCTTGCCGCTGGACTGTTTTCGGGCCCTTTTTCACCGACCCTTGGCCGTATCCGCTTAGTTTTCCCCAACTCGTGGCCGCATCCGCTTAGTTTTCCCCCGCTGAACTGTTTTCGGGTCACTTTTGCCCAACGTTAGCCGCTTCCGCTTGCCGCTGGGATGTTTTCGGGCCATTTTTCCCCAACACTTGGCCGTATCCGCTTAGTTTTCCCCAACGCGTGGCCGCATCCGCTTAGTTTTCCCCCGCTGAACTGTTTTCGGGTCAGTTTTGCCCAACGTTAGCCGCTTCCGCTTGCCGCTGGACTGTTTTCGGGCCAATTTCCACCGACTCTTGGCCGTATCCGCTTAGTTTTCCCCAACGCGTGGCCGCATCCGCTTAGTTTTCCCCCGCTGAACTGTTTTCGGGTCACTTTTGCCCAACGTTAGCGGCTTCCGCTTGCCGCTGGACTGTTTTCGGGCCAATTTCCACCGACTCTTGGCCGTATCCGCTTAGTTTTCCCCAACGCGTGGCCGCATCCGCTTAGTTTTCCCCCGCTGAACTGTTTTCGGGTCAGTTTTGCCCAACGTTAGCCGCTTCCGCTTGCCGCTGGACTGTTTTCGGGCCAATTTCCACCGACTCTTGGCCGTATCCGCTTAGTTTTCCCCAATGCGTGGCCGCATCCGCTTAGTTTTCCCCCGCTGAACTGTTTTCGGGTCACTTTTGCCCAACGTTAGCCGCTTTCGCTTGCCGCTGGGCTGTTTTCGGGCCAATTTCCACCGACACTTGGCCGGATCCGCTTAGTTTTCCCCAACGCGTGGCCGCATCCGCTTAGTTTTCCCCCGCTTAACTGTTTTCGGGTCACTTTTCCCCAACGTTAGCCGCTTCCGCTTGCCGCTGGGCTGTTTTCGGGCCATTTTTCCCCAACACTTGGCCGTATCCGCTTAGTTTTCCCCAACGCGTGGCCGCATCCGCTTAGTTTTCCCCCGCTGAACTGTTTTCGGGTCACTTTTGCCCAACGTTAGCCGCTTCCGCTTGGCACTGGACTGTTTTCGGGCCAATTTCCACCGACTCTGGGCCGGATCCGCTTAGTTTTCCCCAACGCTTGGCTGCATCCGCTTAATTTTCCCCAGCTGAACTGTTTTCGGGTCACTTTGTCCCAACGTTAGCCGTTTCCGCTTGCCGCTGGACTGTTTTCGGGCCATTTTCCACCGACTCTTGGCCGTATCCGCTTGGTTTTCCCCAACGCTTGGCTGCTTCCGCTTAATTTCCCCCAGCTGAACTGTTTTCGGGTCACTTTTGCCCAACGTTAGCCGTTTCCGCTTGCCGCTGGACTGTTTTCGGGCCATTTTTCACCGACACTTGGCCGTATCCGCTTAGTTTTCGCCAACAATTGGCTGCATCCGCTTAATTTTCCAAGCTATACTGCTTTCGGGTCAGTTTTGCCCAACGTTAGCCGCTTCCGCTTGCCGCTGGGCTGTTTTCGGGCCATTTTCCACCCACGCTGGCACCGACGGGGCCATGTACACCCACGCGCGTGTACATGAGGGGGCACCCATTTTTGAAAACCTTGCCCCCCTATAGGGGAATATGCATTTTGAGGCTCTAGCCACGCCCAGGGTTACCACCCCCTGAAAATCCCCCAAGTCAAAATCACCCATGTAAAATATTCAAAAAAATCTCAAAAAATCACAAAAAATTTATAAAACCAAATAAATTCAAAAAAAAAAAAAAAATTCAAAAATTCAAAAAAAATTCAAAAAATTCAAAAAAATTCAAAAAAATTCAAAAATTTCAAAAATTCAAAAAAAGTCCAAAAACCCAAAAAAACTTCAAAAATTTCAAAAATTCAAAAAAATTTCAAAAAAAATTTCAAAAATTTGCCCCGCTGAACTTTTTTCGAGTCAGTTTTGCCCAACGTTAGCCGCTTCCGCTTGCCGCTGGACTGTTTTCGGGCCAATTTCCACCGACTCTTGGCCGTATCCGCTTAGTTTTCCCCAACGCGTGGCCGCATCCGCTTAGTTTTCCCCCGCTGAACTGTTTTCGGGTCACTTTTGCCCAACGTTAGCCGCTTCCGCTTGCCGCTGGGCTGTTTTCGGGCCAATTTCCACCGACACTTGGCCGCATCCGCTTAGTTTTCCCCAACGCGTGGCCGCATCCGCTTAGTTTTCCCCCGCTTAACTATTTTCGGGTCACTTTTCCCCAACGTTAGCCGCTTCCGCTTGCCGCTGGGCTGTTTTCGGGCCATTTTTCCCCAACACTTGGCCGTATCCG
>NW_027601188.1:95000-100000 GCF_964058835.1 Carex rostrata
CGGGCGCCTCCACGCTTAGACGCCCTGCCCGATCGTGTTTCGCCGGCTTTACGGCTGGGGATTTCAACCCGCATCGGTCTCTGCGGGGCGCCTCCACGCTTAGGCACCCCGCTCAACCGTGTTTCGCCGGCTTTACGGCTGGGGATTTCAACCCGCTCGGTCACTGCGGGGCGCCTCCACGCTTAGGCGCCCCGCTCAACCGTGTTTCGCCGGCTTTACGGCTGGGGATTTCAACCCACGCGGCTACCCGCATCGGTCTTACGGGCGCCTCCACGCTTAGACGCCCTGCCCGAACGTGTTTCGCCGGCTTTACGGCTGGGGATTTCAACCCGCTCGGTCTCTGCGGGGCGCCTCCACGCTTAGGCGCCCCAATGAACCGTGTTTCGCCGGCTTTACGGCTGGGGATTTCAACCCGCGCGGCTACCCGCATCGGTCTTACGGGCGAAACTCCACGCGGAGTCGCCCTGCCCGAACGTGTTTCACCGGCTTTACGGCTGGGGATTTCAACCCGCTCGGTCTCTGCGGGGCGCCTCCACGCTTAGGCGCCCCGCTCAACCGTGTTTCACCGGCTTTACGGCTGGGGATTTCAACCCGCTCGGTCTCTGCGGGGCGCCTCCACGCTTAGGCGCCCCGCTCAACCGTGTTTCACCGGCTTTACGGCTGGGGATTTCAACCCGCTCGGTCACTGCAGGGCACCTCCACGCTTAGGCGCCCCGCTCAACCGTGTTTCGCCGGCTTTACGGCTGGGGATTTCAACCCGCGCGGCTACCCGCATCGGTCTTACGGGCGCCTCCACGCTTAGACGTCCTGCCCGAACGTGTTTCGCCGGCTTTACGGCTGGGGATTTCAACCCGCTCGGTCTCTGCGGGGCGCCTCCACGCTTAGGCGCCCCAATGAACCGTGTTTCGCCGGCTTTACGGCTGGGGATTTCAACCCGCGCGGCTACCCGCATCGGTCTTACGGGCAAAACTCCACGCAGAGTCGCCCTGCCCGAACTTGTTTCGCCGGCTTTACGGCTGGGGATTTCAACCCGCTCGGTCTCTGCGGGGCGCCTCCACGCTTAGGCGCCCCAATGAACCGTGTTTCGCCGGCTTTACGGCTGGGGATTTCAACCCGCTCGGTCTCTGCGGGGCGCCTCCACGCTTAGGCGCCCCAATGAACCGTGTTTCGCCGGCTTTACGGCTGGGGATTTCAACCCGCTCGGTCTCTGCGGGGCGCCTCCACGCTTAGGCGCCCCAATGAACCGTGTTTCACCGGCTTTACGGCTGGGGATTTCAACCCGCGCGGCTACCCGCATCGGCCTTACGGGCGAAACTCCACGCGGAGTCACCCTGCCCGACCGCTTTTCGCCGGCTTTACGGCTGGGGATTTCAACCCGCATCGGTCTTACGGGCGCCTCCACGCTTAGACGCCCTGCCCCACCGTGTTTCGCCGGTTCTACGGCTGGGGATTTCAACCCGCGTGGTCCGTGTTTTTCGGTAACATATTCGTGTTCCTTGCCCCCGAATCGTGTCTTTTGTCCCCGCTGCACCGTGTTTTTTGCCCCCGCTCAACCGTGTTCTTTGCCCCCGCTCAACCGTGCTTACTGCCCCCGCTCAACCGTGCTTTTTCGGTAACATAATCGTGTTTTCGGGTAACATAATCTTGTTTTTCGGGCCATTTTACACCGACGGAGGCACCCACAGGGGCCATGTACACCCCGCTTGGCATGTACATGAGGGGCTGCCTCTTCCAAAAATCCTTCCCCCCTATAGGGGAATATGCATTTTGGGTCTCCAGCCACGCCCAGGGTTACCACCCCCTGGAAATCCCCCAGGTTTACCCCCCATTTTATGTGGATGCATAGATTCAGACCGCCCTGCTCCACCGCTTTTGGCCATTTTTGCCCAACGTTAGCCGCTTCGGCTTGCCGCTGGACTGTTTTCGGGCCTTTTTCACCGACGCTTGGCCGTATCCGCTTAGTTTTCCCCAACGCTTGGCCGCATCCGCTTAGTTTTCCCCCGCTGGACTGTTTTCGGGTCACTTTTGCCCAACGTTAGCGGCTTCCGCTTGCCGCTGGACTGTTTTCGGGCCCTTTTTCACCGACCCTTGGCCGTATCCGCTTAGTTTTCCCCAACTCGTGGCCGCATCCGCTTAGTTTTCCCCCGCTGAACTGTTTTCGGGTCACTTTTGCCCAACGTTAGCCGCTTCCGCTTGCCGCTGGGATGTTTTCGGGCCATTTTTCCCCAACACTTGGCCGTATCCGCTTAGTTTTCCCCAACGCGTGGCCGCATCCGCTTAGTTTTCCCCCGCTGAACTGTTTTCGGGTCAGTTTTGCCCAACGTTAGCCGCTTCCGCTTGCCGCTGGACTGTTTTCGGGCCAATTTCCACCGACTCTTGGCCGTATCCGCTTAGTTTTCCCCAACGCGTGGCCGCATCCGCTTAGTTTTCCCCCGCTGAACTGTTTTCGGGTCACTTTTGCCCAACGTTAGCGGCTTCCGCTTGCCGCTGGACTGTTTTCGGGCCAATTTCCACCGACTCTTGGCCGTATCCGCTT
Organism: Carex rostrata; assembly: GCF_964058835.1. Taxonomy (NCBI): domain Eukaryota; kingdom Viridiplantae; phylum Streptophyta; class Magnoliopsida; order Poales; family Cyperaceae; genus Carex; species Carex rostrata. The sequence goes on from NW_027601188.1 coordinate 97,537, forward strand.
AGTTTTCCCCAACGCGTGGCCGCATCCGCTTAGTTTTCCCCCGCTGAACTGTTTTCGGGTCAGTTTTGCCCAACGTTAGCCGCTTCCGCTTGCCGCTGGACTGTTTTCGGGCCAATTTCCACCGACTCTTGGCCGTATCCGCTTAGTTTTCCCCAACGCGTGGCCGCATCCGCTTAGTTTTCCCCCGCTGAACTGTTTTCGGGTCACTTTTGCCCAACGTTAGCCGCTTTCGCTTGCCGCTGGGCTGTTTTCGGGCCAATTTCCACCGACACTTGGCCGGATCCGCTTAGTTTTCCCCAACGCGTGGCCGCATCCGCTTAGTTTTCCCCCGCTTAACTGTTTTCGGGTCACTTTTCCCCAACGTTAGCCGCTTCCGCTTGCCGCTGGGCTGTTTCCGGGCCATTTTTCCCCAACACTTGGCCGTATCCGCTTAGTTTTCCCCAACGCGTGGCCGCATCCGCTTAGTTTTCCCCCGCTGAACTGTTTTCGGGTCACTTTTGCCCAACGTTAGCCGCTTCCGCTTGGCACTGGACTGTTTTCGGGCCAATTTCCACCGACTCTGGGCCGGATCCGCTTAGTTTTCCCCAACGCTTGGCTGCATCCGCTTAATTTTCCCCAGCTGAACTGTTTTCGGGTCACTTTGTCCCAACGTTAGCCGTTTCCGCTTGCCGCTGGACTGTTTTCGGGCCATTTTCCACCGACTCTTGGCCGTATCCGCTTGGTTTTCCCCAACGCTTGGCTGCTTCCGCTTAATTTCCCCCAGCTGAACTGTTTTCGGGTCACTTTTGCCCAACGTTAGCCGTTTCCGCTTGCCGCTGGACTGTTTTCGGGCCATTTTTCACCGACACTTGGCCGTATCCGCTTAGTTTTCGCCAACAATTGGCTGCATCCGCTTAATTTTCCAAGCTATACTGCTTTCGGGTCAGTTTTGCCCAACGTTAGCCGCTTCCGCTTGCCGCTGGGCTGTTTTCGGGCCATTTTCCACCCACGCTGGCACCGACGGGGCCATGTACACCCACGCGCGTGTACATGAGGGGGCACCCATTTTTGAAAACCTTGCCCCCCTATAGGGGAATATGCATTTTGAGGCTCTAGCCACGCCCAGGGTTACCACCCCCTGAAAATCCCCCAAGTCAAAATCACCCATGTAAAATATTCAAAAAAATCTCAAAAAATCACAAAAAATTTATAAAACCAAATAAATTCAAAAAAAAAAAAAAAATTCAAAAATTCAAAAAAAATTCAAAAAATTCAAAAAAATTCAAAAAAATTCAAAAATTTCAAAAATTCAAAAAAAGTCCAAAAACCCAAAAAAACTTCAAAAATTTCAAATATTCAAAAAAATTTCAAAAAAAATTTCAAAAATTTGCCCCGCTGAACTTTTTTCGGGTCAGTTTTGCCCAACGTTAGCCGCTTCCGCTTGCCGCTGGACTGTTTTCGGGCCAATTTCCACCGACTCTTGGCCGTATCCGCTTAGTTTTCCCCAACGCGTGGCCGCATCCGCTTAGTTTTCCCCCGCTGAACTGTTTTCGGGTCACTTTTGCCCAACGTTAGCCGCTTCCGCTTGCCGCTGGGCTGTTTTCGGGCCAATTTCCACCGACACTTGGCCGCATCCGCTTAGTTTTCCCCAACGCGTGGCCGCATCCGCTTAGTTTTCCCCCGCTTAACTATTTTCGGGTCACTTTTCCCCAACGTTAGCCGCTTCCGCTTGCCGCTGGGCTGTTTTCGGGCCATTTTTCCCCAACACTTGGCCGTATCCGCTTAGTTTTCCCCAACGCGTGGCCGCATCCGCTTAGTTTTCCCCCGCTGAACTGTTTTCGGGTCACTTTTCCCCAACGTTAGCCGCTTCCGCTTGCCGCTGGGCTGTTTTCGGGCCAATTTCCACCGACTCTGGGTCGGATCCGCTTAGTTTTCCCCAACGCTTGGCTGCATCCGCTTAATTTTCCCCAGCTGAACTGTTTTCGGGTCACTTTGTCCCAACGTTAGCCGTTTCCGCTTGCCGCTGGACTGTTTTCGGGCCATTTTCCACCGACTCTTGGCCGTATCCGCTTGGTTTTGCCCAACGCTTGGCTGCTTCCGCTTAATTTCCCCCAGCTGAACTGTTTTCGGGTCACTTTTGCCCAACGTTAGCCGTTTCCGCTTGCCGCTGGACTGTTTTCGGGCCATTTTTCACCGTCACTTGGCCGTATCCGCTTAGTTTTCGCCAACAATTGGCTGCATCCGCTTAATTTTCCAAGCTATACTGCTTTCGGGTCAGTTTTGCCCAACGTTAGCCGCTTCCGCTTGCCGCTGGGCTGTTTTCGGGCCATTTTCCACCCACGCTGGCACCGACGGGGCCATGTACACCCACGCGCGTGTACATGAGGGGGCACCCATTTTTGAAAACCTTGCCCCCCTATAGGGGAATATGCATTTTGAGGCTCTAGCCACGCCCAGGGTTACCACCCCCTGAAAATCCCCCAAG
>NW_027601188.1:110000-115000 GCF_964058835.1 Carex rostrata
CCGCTCAACCGTGTTTCGCCGGCTTTACGGCTGGGGATTTCAACCCGCGCGGCTACCCGCATCGGTCTTACGGGCGCCTCCACGCTTAGACGTCCTGCCCGAACGTGTTTCGCCGGCTTTACGGCTGGGGATTTCAACCCGCTCGGTCTCTGCGGGGCGCCTCCACGCTTAGGCGCCCCAATGAACCGTGTTTCGCCGGCTTTACGGCTGGGGATTTCAACCCGCGCGGCTACCCGCATCGGTCTTACGGGCGCCTCCACGCTTAGACGTCCTGCCCGAACGTGTTTCGCCGGCTTTACGGCTGGGGATTTCAACCCGCTCGGTCTCTGCGGGGCGCCTCCACGCTTAGGCGCCCCAATGAACCGTGTTTCGCCGGCTTTACGGCTGGGGATTTCAACCCGCGCGGCTACCCGCATCGGTCTTACGGGCAAAACTCCACGCGGAGTCGCCCTGCCCGAACTTGTTTCGCCGGCTTTACGGCTGGGGATTTCAACCCGCTCGGTCTCTGCGGGGCGCCTCCACGCTTAGGCGCCCCAATGAACCGTGTTTCGCCGGCTTTACGGCTGGGGATTTCAACCCGCTCGGTCTCTGCGGGGCGCCTCCACGCTTAGGCGCCCCAATGAACCGTGTTTCGCCGGCTTTACGGCTGGGGATTTCAACCCGCTCGGTCTCTGCGGGGCGCCTCCACGCTTAGGCGCCCCAATGAACCGTGTTTCACCGGCTTTACGGCTGGGGATTTCAACCCGCGCGGCTACCCGCATCGGCCTTACGGGCGAAACTCCACGCGGAGTCACCCTGCCCGACCGCTTTTCGCCGGCTTTACGGCTGCGGATTTCAACCCGCATCGGTCTTACGGGCGCCTCCACGCTTAGACGCCCTGCCCCACCGTGTTTCGCCGGTTCTACGGCTGGGGATTTCAACCCGCGTGGTCCGTGTTTTTCGGTAACATATTCGTGTTCCTTGCCCCCGAATCGTGTCTTTTGTCCCCGCTGCACCGTGTTTTTTGCCCCCGCTCAACCGTGTTCTTTGCCCCCGCTCAACCGTGCTTACTGCCCCCGCTCAACCGTGCTTTTTCGGTAACATAATCGTGTTTTCGGGTAACATAATCTTGTTTTTCGGGCCATTTTACACCGACGGAGGCACCCACAGGGGCCATGTACACCCCGCTTGGCATGTACATGAGGGGCTGCCTCTTCCAAAAATCCTTCCCCCCTATAGGGGAATATGCATTTTGGGTCTCCAGCCACGCCCAGGGTTACCACCCCCTGGAAATCCCCCAGGTTTACCCCCCATTTTATGTGGATGCATAGATTCAGACCGCCCTGCTCCACCGCTTTTGGCCATTTTTGCCCAACGTTAGCCGCTTCGGCTTGCCGCTGGACTGTTTTCGGGCCTTTTTCACCGACGCTTGGCCGTATCCGCTTAGTTTTCCCCAACGCTTGGCCGCATCCGCTTAGTTTTCCCCCGCTGGACTGTTTTCGGGTCACTTTTGCCCAACGTTAGCGGCTTCCGCTTGCCGCTGGACTGTTTTCGGGCCCTTTTTCACCGACCCTTGGCCGTATCCGCTTAGTTTTCCCCAACTCGTGGCCGCATCCGCTTAGTTTTCCCCCGCTGAACTGTTTTCGGGTCACTTTTGCCCAACGTTAGCCGCTTCCGCTTGCCGCTGGGATGTTTTCGGGCCATTTTTCCCCAACACTTGGCCGTATCCGCTTAGTTTTCCCCAACGCGTGGCCGCATCCGCTTAGTTTTCCCCCGCTGAACTGTTTTCGGGTCAGTTTTGCCCAACGTTAGCCGCTTCCGCTTGCCGCTGGACTGTTTTCGGGCCAATTTCCACCGACTCTTGGCCGTATCCGCTTAGTTTTCCCCAACGCGTGGCCGCATCCGCTTAGTTTTCCCCCGCTGAACTGTTTTCGGGTCACTTTTGCCCAACGTTAGCGGCTTCCGCTTGCCGCTGGACTGTTTTCGGGCCAATTTCCACCGACTCTTGGCCGTATCCGCTTAGTTTTCCCCAACGCGTGGCCGCATCCGCTTAGTTTTCCCCCGCTGAACTGTTTTCGGGTCAGTTTTGCCCAACGTTAGCCGCTTCCGCTTGCCGCTGGACTGTTTTCGGGCCAATTTCCACCGACTCTTGGCCGTATCCGCTTAGTTTTCCCCAACGCGTGGCCGCATCCGCTTAGTTTTCCCCCGCTGAACTGTTTTCGGGTCACTTTTGCCCAACGTTAGCCGCTTTCGCTTGCCGCTGGGCTGTTTTCGGGCCAATTTCCACCGACACTTGGCCGGATCCGCTTAGTTTTCCCCAACGCGTGGCCGCATCCGCTTAGTTTTCCCCCGCTTAACTGTTTTCGGGTCACTTTTCCCCAACGTTAGCCGCTTCCGCTTGCCGCTGGGCTGTTTTCGGGCCATTTTTCCCCAACACTTGGCCGTATCCGCTTAGTTTTCCCCAACGCGTGGCCGCATCCGCTTAGTTTTCCCCCGCTGAACTGTTTTCGGGTCACTTTTGCCCAACGTTAGCCGCTTCCGCTTGGCACTGGACTGTTTTCGGGCCAATTTCCACCGACTCTGGGCCGGATCCGCTTAGTTTTCCCCAACGCTTGGCTGCATCCGCTTAATTTTCCCCAGCTGAACTGTTTTCGGGTCACTTTGTCCCAACGTTAGCCGTTTCCGCTTGCCGCTGGACTGTTTTCGGGCCATTTTCCACCGACTCTTGGCCGTATCCGCTTGGTTTTCCCCAACGCTTGGCTGCTTCCGCTTAATTTCCCCCAGCTGAACTGTTTTCGGGTCACTTTTGCCCAACGTTAGCCGTTTCCGCTTGCCGCTGGACTGTTTTCGGGCCATTTTTCACCGACACTTGGCCGTATCCGCTTAGTTTTCGCCAACAATTGGCTGCATCCGCTTAATTTTCCAAGCTATACTGCTTTCGGGTCAGTTTTGCCCAACGTTAGCCGCTTCCGCTTGCCGCTGGGCTGTTTTCGGGCCATTTTCCACCCACGCTGGCACCGACGGGGCCATGTACACCCACGCGCGTGTACATGAGGGGGCACCCATTTTTGAAAACCTTGCCCCCCTATAGGGGAATATGCATTTTGAGGCTCTAGCCACGCCCAGGGTTACCACCCCCTGAAAATCCCCCAAGTCAAAATCACCCATGTAAAATATTCAAAAAAATCTCAAAAAATCACAAAAAATTTATAAAACCAAATAAATTCAAAAAAAAAAAAAAAATTCAAAAATTCAAAAAAAATTCAAAAAATTCAAAAAAATTCAAAAAAATTCAAAAATTTCAAAAATTCAAAAAAAGTCCAAAAACCCAAAAAAACTTCAAAAATTTCAAATATTCAAAAAAATTTCAAATATTCAAAAAAATTTCAAAAATTTGCCCCGCTGAACTTTTTTCGGGTCAGTTTTGCCCAACGTTAGCCGCTTCCGCTTGCCGCTGGACTGTTTTCGGGCCAATTTCCACCGACTCTTGGCCGTATCCGCTTAGTTTTCCCCAACGCGTGGCCGCATCCGCTTAGTTTTCCCCCGCTGAACTGTTTTCGGGTCACTTTTGCCCAACGTTAGCCGCTTCCGCTTGCCGCTGGGCTGTTTTCGGGCCAATTTCCACCGACACTTGGCCGCATCCGCTTAGTTTTCCCCAACGCGTGGCCGCATCCGCTTAGTTTTCCCCCGCTTAACTATTTTCGGGTCACTTTTCCCCAACGTTAGCCGCTTCCGCTTGCCGCTGGGCTGTTTTCGGGCCATTTTTCCCCAACACTTGGCCGTATCCGCTTAGTTTTCCCCAACGCGTGGCCGCATCCGCTTAGTTTTCCCCCGCTGAACTGTTTTCGGGTCACTTTTCCCCAACGTTAGCCGCTTCCGCTTGCCGCTGGGCTGTTTTCGGGCCAATTTCCACCGACTCTGGGTCGGATCCGCTTAGTTTTCCCCAACGCTTGGCTGCATCCGCTTAATTTTCCCCAGCTGAACTGTTTTCGGGTCACTTTGTCCCAACGTTAGCCGTTTCCGCTTGCCGCTGGACTGTTTTCGGGCCATTTTCCACCGACTCTTGGCCGTATCCGCTTGGTTTTGCCCAACGCTTGGCTGCTTCCGCTTAATTTCCCCCAGCTGAACTGTTTTCGGGTCACTTTTGCCCAACGTTAGCCGTTTCCGCTTGCCGCTGGACTGTTTTCGGGCCATTTTTCACCGTCACTTGGCCGTATCCGCTTAGTTTTCGCCAACAATTGGCTGCATCCGCTTAATTTTCCAAGCTATACTGCTTTCGGGTCAGTTTTGCCCAACGTTAGCCGCTTCCGCTTGCCGCTGGGCTGTTTTCGGGCCATTTTCCACCCACGCTGGCACCGACGGGGCCATGTACACCCACGCGCGTGTACATGAGGGGGCACCCATTTTTGAAAACCTTGCCCCCCTATAGGGGAATATGCATTTTGAGGCTCTAGCCACGCCCAGGGTTACCACCCCCTGAAAATCCCCCAAGTCGAAATCACCCATGTAAAATATTCAAAAAAATCTCAAAAAATCACAAAAAATTTATAAAATCAAATAAATTCAAAAAAAAAAAAAAAATTCAAAAAAAATTCAAAAAATTCAAAAAAATTCAAAAAAATTCAAAAAATTCAAAAATTCAAAAAAAGTCCAAAAACCCAAAAAAACTTCAAAAATTTCAAAAATTCAAAAAAATTTCAAAATTTCAAAAAAAATTTCAAAAATTTGCCCCGCTGAACTGTTTTCGGGTCACTTTTGCCCAACGTTAGCCGCTTCCGCTTGCCGCTGGACTGTTTTCGGGCCTATTTCCACCGACTCTTGGCCGTATCCGCTTAGTTTTCCCCAACGCGTGGCCGCATCCGCTTAGTTTTCCCCCGCTTAACTGTTTTCGGGTCACTTTTCCCCAACGTTAGCTGCTTCCGCTTGCCGCTGGGCTGTTTTCGGGCCATTTTTCCCCAACACTTGGCTGGATCCGCTTAGTTTTCCCCAACGCGTGGCCGCATCCGCTTAGTTTTCCCCCG
>NW_027601188.1:125000-130000 GCF_964058835.1 Carex rostrata
ACCGTGTTTCACCGGCTTTACGGCTGGGGATTTCAACCCGCGCGGCTACCCGCATCGGCCTTACGGGCGAAACTCCACGCGGAGTCACCCTGCCCGACCGCTTTTCGCCGGCTTTACGGCTGGGGATTTCAACCCGCATCGGTCTTACGGGCGCCTCCACGCTTAGACGCCCTGCCCCAGCGTGTTTCGCCGGTTCTACGGCTGGGGATTTCAACCCGCGTGGTCCGTGTTTTTCGGTAACATATTCGTGTTCCTTGCCCCCGAATCGTGTCTTTTGTCCCCGCTGCACCGTGTTTTTTGCCCCCGCTCAACCGTGTTCTTTGCCCCCGCTCAACCGTGCTTACTGCCCCCGCTCAACCGTGCTTTTTCGGTAACATAATCGTGTTTTCGGGTAACATAATCTTGTTTTTCGGGCCATTTTACACCGACGGAGGCACCCACAGGGGCCATGTACACCCCGCTTGGCATGTACATGAGGGGCTGCCTCTTCCAAAAATCCTTCCCCCCTATAGGGGAATATGCATTTTGGGTCTCCAGCCACGCCCAGGGTTACCACCCCCTGGAAATCCCCCAGGTTTACCCCCCATTTTATGTGGATGCATAGATTCAGACCGCCCTGCTCCACCGCTTTTGGCCATTTTTGCCCAACGTTAGCCGCTTCGGCTTGCCGCTGGACTGTTTTCGGGCCTTTTTCACCGACGCTTGGCCGTATCCGCTTAGTTTTCCCCAACGCTTGGCCGCATCCGCTTAGTTTTCCCCCGCTGGACTGTTTTCGGGTCACTTTTGCCCAACGTTAGCGGCTTCCGCTTGCCGCTGGACTGTTTTCGGGCCCTTTTTCACCGACCCTTGGCCGTATCCGCTTAGTTTTCCCCAACTCGTGGCCGCATCCGCTTAGTTTTCCCCCGCTGAACTGTTTTCGGGTCACTTTTGCCCAACGTTAGCCGCTTCCGCTTGCCGCTGGGATGTTTTCGGGCCATTTTTCCCCAACACTTGGCCGTATCCGCTTAGTTTTCCCCAACGCGTGGCCGCATCCGCTTAGTTTTCCCCCGCTGAACTGTTTTCGGGTCAGTTTTGCCCAACGTTAGCCGCTTCCGCTTGCCGCTGGACTGTTTTCGGGCCAATTTCCACCGACTCTTGGCCGTATCCGCTTAGTTTTCCCCAACGCGTGGCCGCATCCGCTTAGTTTTCCCCCGCTGAACTGTTTTCGGGTCACTTTTGCCCAACGTTAGCGGCTTCCGCTTGCCGCTGGACTGTTTTCGGGCCAATTTCCACCGACTCTTGGCCGTATCCGCTTAGTTTTCCCCAACGCGTGGCCGCATCCGCTTAGTTTTCCCCCGCTGAACTGTTTTCGGGTCAGTTTTGCCCAACGTTAGCCGCTTCCGCTTGCCGCTGGACTGTTTTCGGGCCAATTTCCACCGACTCTTGGCCGTATCCGCTTAGTTTTCCCCAACGCGTGGCCGCATCCGCTTAGTTTTCCCCCGCTGAACTGTTTTCGGGTCACTTTTGCCCAACGTTAGCCGCTTTCGCTTGCCGCTGGGCTGTTTTCGGGCCAATTTCCACCGACACTTGGCCGGATCCGCTTAGTTTTCCCCAACGCGTGGCCGCATCCGCTTAGTTTTCCCCCGCTTAACTGTTTTCGGGTCACTTTTCCCCAACGTTAGCCGCTTCCGCTTGCCGCTGGGCTGTTTTCGGGCCATTTTTCCCCAACACTTGGCCGTATCCGCTTAGTTTTCCCCAACGCGTGGCCGCATCCGCTTAGTTTTCCCCCGCTGAACTGTTTTCGGGTCACTTTTGCCCAACGTTAGCCGCTTCCGCTTGGCACTGGACTGTTTTCGGGCCAATTTCCACCGACTCTGGGCCGGATCCGCTTAGTTTTCCCCAACGCTTGGCTGCATCCGCTTAATTTTCCCCAGCTGAACTGTTTTCGGGTCACTTTGTCCCAACGTTAGCCGTTTCCGCTTGCCGCTGGACTGTTTTCGGGCCATTTTCCACCGACTCTTGGCCGTATCCGCTTGGTTTTCCCCAACGCTTGGCTGCTTCCGCTTAATTTCCCCCAGCTGAACTGTTTTCGGGTCACTTTTGCCCAACGTTAGCCGTTTCCGCTTGCCGCTGGACTGTTTTCGGGCCATTTTTCACCGACACTTGGCCGTATCCGCTTAGTTTTCGCCAACAATTGGCTGCATCCGCTTAATTTTCCAAGCTATACTGCTTTCGGGTCAGTTTTGCCCAACGTTAGCCGCTTCCGCTTGCCGCTGGGCTGTTTTCGGGCCATTTTCCACCCACGCTGGCACCGACGGGGCCATGTACACCCACGCGCGTGTACATGAGGGGGCACCCATTTTTGAAAACCTTGCCCCCCTATAGGGGAATATGCATTTTGAGGCTCTAGCCACGCCCAGGGTTACCACCCCCTGAAAATCCCCCAAGTCAAAATCACCCATGTAAAATATTCAAAAAAATCTCAAAAAATCACAAAAAATTTATAAAACCAAATAAATTCAAAAAAAAAAAAAAAATTCAAAAATTCAAAAAAAATTCAAAAAATTCAAAAAAATTCAAAAAAATTCAAAAATTTCAAAAATTCAAAAAAAGTCCAAAAACCCAAAAAAACTTCAAAAATTTCAAATATTCAAAAAAATTTCAAAAAAAATTTCAAAAATTTGCCCCGCTGAACTTTTTTCGGGTCAGTTTTGCCCAACGTTAGCCGCTTCCGCTTGCCGCTGGACTGTTTTCGGGCCAATTTCCACCGACTCTTGGCCGTATCCGCTTAGTTTTCCCCAACGCGTGGCCGCATCCGCTTAGTTTTCCCCCGCTGAACTGTTTTCGGGTCACTTTTGCCCAACGTTAGCCGCTTCCGCTTGCCGCTGGGCTGTTTTCGGGCCAATTTCCACCGACACTTGGCCGCATCCGCTTAGTTTTCCCCAACGCGTGGCCGCATCCGCTTAATTTTCCCCCGCTTAACTATTTTCGGGTCACTTTTCCCCAACGTTAGCCGCTTCCGCTTGCCGCTGGGCTGTTTTCGGGCCATTTTTCCCCAACACTTGGCCGTATCCGCTTAGTTTTCCCCAACGCGTGGCCGCATCCGCTTAGTTTTCCCCCGCTGAACTGTTTTCGGGTCACTTTTCCCCAACGTTAGCCGCTTCCGCTTGCCGCTGGGCTGTTTTCGGGCCAATTTCCACCGACTCTGGGTCGGATCCGCTTAGTTTTCCCCAACGCTTGGCTGCATCCGCTTAATTTTCCCCAGCTGAACTGTTTTCGGGTCACTTTGTCCCAACGTTAGCCGTTTCCGCTTGCCGCTGGACTGTTTTCGGGCCATTTTCCACCGACTCTTGGCCGTATCCGCTTGGTTTTGCCCAACGCTTGGCTGCTTCCGCTTAATTTCCCCCAGCTGAACTGTTTTCGGGTCACTTTTGCCCAACGTTAGCCGTTTCCGCTTGCCGCTGGACTGTTTTCGGGCCATTTTTCACCGTCACTTGGCCGTATCCGCTTAGTTTTCGCCAACAATTGGCTGCATCCGCTTAATTTTCCAAGCTATACTGCTTTCGGGTCAGTTTTGCCCAACGTTAGCCGCTTCCGCTTGCCGCTGGGCTGTTTTCGGGCCATTTTCCACCCACGCTGGCACCGACGGGGCCATGTACACCCACGCGCGTGTACATGAGGGGGCACCCATTTTTGAAAACCTTGCCCCCCTATAGGGGAATATGCATTTTGAGGCTCTAGCCACGCCCAGGGTTACCACCCCCTGAAAATCCCCCAAGTCGAAATCACCCATGTAAAATATTCAAAAAAATCTCAAAAAATCACAAAAAATTTATAAAATCAAATAAATTCAAAAAAAAAAAAAAAATTCAAAAATTCAAAAAAAATTCAAAAAATTCAAAAAAATTCAAAAAAATTCAAAAAATTCAAAAATTCAAAAAAAGTCCAAAATCCCAAAAAAACTTCAAAAATTTCAAAAATTCAAAAAAATTTCAAAATTTCAAAAAAAATTTCAAAAATTTGCCCCGCTGAACTGTTTTCGGGTCACTTTTGCCCAACGTTAGCCGCTTCCGCTTGCCGCTGGACTGTTTTCGGGCCTATTTCCACCGACTCTTGGCCGTATCCGCTTAGTTTTCCCCAACGCGTGGCCGCATCCGCTTAGTTTTCCCCCGCTTAACTGTTTTCGGGTCACTTTTCCCCAACGTTAGCTGCTTCCGCTTGCCGCTGGGCTGTTTTCGGGCCATTTTTCCCCAACACTTGGCTGGATCCGCTTAGTTTTCCCCAACGCGTGGCCGCATCCGCTTAGTTTTCCCCCGCTGAACTGTTTTCGGGTCACTTTTTCCCAACGTTAGCCGCTTCCGCTTGCCGCTGGACTGTTTTCGGGCCAATTTCCACCGACTCTGGGCCGGATCCGCTTTGTTTTCCCCAACGCGTGGCCGCATCCGCTTAGTTTTCCCCCGCTTAACTGTTTTCGGGTCACTTTTCCCCAACGTTAGCCGCTTCCGCTTGCCGCTGGGCTGTTTTCGGGCCAATTTCCACCGACTCTTGGCCGGATCCGCTTAATTTTCCCCAGCTGAACTGTTTTCGGGTCATTTTAGCCCGACGGGGGCACCGACGGGACTGTTTTCGGGCCATTTTGCACCGACGCTTGGCCGCATGCGCTCAGTTTTGGGGCCATTTTTCACTGACGGCTGGCCGCATCCGCTTAGTTGCCCCCGCTTTGCTGATTTTTGCGCCGTTTTTTTTGTTGAACTTCAGGTTTCAAACTTCCAATTTTTTTTCCAAACTGCAGATTTCATATTTTATATTTTTAATAAATTTGAACTTTTTCAAAATATAAAAAAAGTATTGCCTACATCCATAATTTGGATCGCGTACAATCCGGAAGTTTGAGAAATGGTCCACACCGGGTGTGAACCATCCAATCCGAAAAAAGTGGGAATTTTTACAAGCCGGAAAAACTGGAGTTTCAATGGCTCTTTGGACGGTTGTAATTCATTTGGACCAAAAATTGTCCAACC
>NW_027601189.1:0-30879 GCF_964058835.1 Carex rostrata
AATAAATTTTATTATGAATGATTTTTCTATTTTTTTTAATTAAAAAGAAGCAATATTCTTTTTAATTTTAAAAACTTAAAATTTTTAAGATTATGATTTCTAATAATTTGTTTCTAAATTTAATATGTAAAACTAAAGAGTTAATTTACTTGATTATCATAATTAGAACAAGGAAAAATCTTATAACTCTAAGGCTTTTACATAGTTTTAAATTCTATTTTTTTTTTGAAAAAAGTATTAGATATCATTAGATTTTTATTCAATAACAGATTTTAAAACTTTTTAATTATTTTTTTAAATAACTTTTTTCAAATGCTTTTTTAATTTTTAAAACTGTTCAAATCTTAATTTTACTATAAGTTTCTCTTGAATTAATTTTTTATTTTTAATATAGGAAATTAAAAATGGTAATAACCATATTTAAATCTTTAACTTTTTAATTACAATCAACCTTTAAATGAAGATTACAAAGTGAATTTAAAAATGGTTTAATTGCTTTCACCTAGACATAGATTAATAAGGGGAAGTCTTTTTCTATATTTTTAATTTTAATTCTATAAAAAAAAATCAAAAAATATTAAAAAAAAGTTTTAATTGCAACAAAATCTGTAAAATATATAAAATTAATAAAAAAAATTTAAATTAACCTTGCTGGTTGCATATCTCGGAGAGAAAGAGTTAAAAAAGGAAAAACAGTTAAACGTAGAGAAAGATTTTAAGATGGAAAAACAGTTAAACAGAAGGAAAGACAAAAATAAATAATTTTCTAGAAAAATTAATGAAAAACTATGAAAAAATAATATAATTTACATCTAAATCAACGAAAGTGGTATAATGGCAGGTATAAATTTAAATAAAAGCAAATGCAAATTAATTTTAGTTTTTTAAATTTTCTTTTAAATATTTCTTTTAAATTAAGATGTCCGAAACTTTAGATCTTAATCTAAATCTATTTTTAATGATTTTTTGATGAAAAAATATCCTAATTTGTTAAAAAATAGTCTAATTTCAAATTTAAATTCTATAAAACTAACGTACGATTGAATAGGACAAAAATTTTTCTTTTATTTTAGAACAATTATAATTAGTTTAATATATTGTGATATAATATATTGAACTAAATTTAAATTTAAAAAAAATAATTCTAATTTATTTTTTCTCGAAACAGAAATGGCCAAAGTAATATCATTTATTTTTGTGAATTAATTAATGATGAAATAAGCAATAAAATTAACGAAAATGATAGAAGAGTTATTGTTAGATTTTTTGGTTCAGAATTAACTGGATCAGGTAACTACAAATATTTAAAAATCTTATGAGTACAGACTATAAATTATGGAATTAAAAAAAAATTATTTTTTAAAATTATAGGAAACAGTTTAAAAATGGATGATTTAAAAGAAAAAAAAATTTACGATAAAGTATCTAAATCTTTAAAGTTGCCTAAAATTTTGGACACTTTTACAAAAGGAAGAATAGAAGAATTTTTTGAAGTATAGAAATAAAAACTTAAATTAATTATTGATTTTAAATTAAAAATCTAAATTTAATTTTTTTTTTAGCTTGATAAAGTAAATCTAGAAGAATTTTATGATTTAAATGAAAAAATTGCAGAAATAATTTCAAAAGTACACTCTTTAAACATGGACGATATTTTAGATTATCCAAAGGATAATTTAAGAAATATTCTCGATTTAATATATAAAGAATATCTTCAAAAAAAATCAAATTTTTTTATTTTAAATTTGAAACTGAAACTTTAAAAGAGGATTTTAAAAAATTATTTGATTTTGATTTTAAGAAAATTGTTCATTGGACATTAAATATTAATGATAAAATTAACCCTAAAATGTTGTTTACTCATAATGATGTAAATAGGTAGGTAAATTACTTTAAGAAATAAATCGATAAATCTAAATTTAGTTAAAAATGATTTTTTTTAATCTATTTTTAAGAACTAATTTTCATTGGTTAAATGATATAGACCAAAATGGTAATCAAACGAAAGAACTTATCTTAATTGATTTTGAGTAAATATTTTTAACACATCATTTAAATAAAATTTTAAAAACTGATAACTTTGATTAGAATCTAATCATGAGATTTACGTTTTAAATAAAAAATTTTAAATTAGGTATGCAAACTATGGGTATAGATTTTCTGATTGTCAAATTATCTACTTGAATTAACTGTGGAAAGATTAAGAAATCAAAAAGAAGATATAAATAGTTTACTACCAGATGATGAATTTAGTACAAGTTTTTAGTGAATTACTTATATAATTTAAAGAAAAATAAGTGTTATAAATTTAATGAATCAGTTGATAATTTAAAAACTTTAAAATTAGAAGTCGATTTTGGTTATATTGTAATCAATTTAATTAGATTACTTTGGATTTTGAGTCATAACAAATTAAAATGAATCAAAATTTAATTTTTTGGTATGATACTTTTTTAAATTTTTAATTTATTGCATAAATTTAAGTTAAAATTTGTTTTTTTTTGTATAGGAAAATGCCCATCTAAGATTTAATTTAATGAAAATTTTGTATCAAAAAATTTTGTATAAAATATAAAGATATCTTGTGAGCGAACTTTTTAGACCTTTTTTAATAAACTAAATTTAGAATAAAAAATTTTTTAACAAAAATTTATAAATTGTATTTGAAATTTTTTAAACTCTTTATTAGAATTAAACTTTAAAATTTAACACTTTAATTTTTTTTAATTTATTCTCTAAAACTTTACATTTTTAAACAAATAGAACTAAAAAACAGAACTAAAGATTTGTCAAAAATATTCTATTAAAAAAATGACCACAACTTTTTTCAAAAAAAATTTTTCGAAAAATCCTATAAAAATGTCATAATTTTATTTTAAAATTTAAATTTTTTTTGGTAGCAAATAAAAATGTTTAAGATCGCTAAGTAGATGCTTTCTAAATTTAGAAAGAAAGACATTTGCATATTCTTGTAATACAAGATACTTAATAGAAACTTCTTAAAAGTTTTTGAACTTGAAATTTAAATAAAAAAGTCGATTTTATTTAATTCTTTTAAAGTTGTTTAAGTTATAAAAAATTAAAAAGGAAAAAAATTAATCAAGTTCGCTTAGTTCTCTAAATTTTAAAGTTCTAACTTTGAATTTTTAACAAGCTTTTTATAAAGGTAATTAAAATCTATTAACTGGTAAATTAAATAAAAAAGATCAAAAAAAGTTTAAGAAAAAATCAAAAAAACCAAATTAACTTCCTTGAAATGAATATGTATATTATCTGAATTAGGGGATTTCCTAGTCGTATCTAAACAAACTAAATTTTAACCTGTAAACTGTAAATTTCATTATTATTTAAAAAAAATAATGATTTGGTTCTAAAATAAAACAAGTTCGAGATCAAGATGCTTTTCCTTAAAAAGTTAAATTACAATACGTTTGCAGTTACTTTTAAATATATTTTTAATAAGGGATATATAATATATATTTAAAAAAACTACACATTTAAATTGAACCTTTTTTAAAATTAAATTTATTTGCTTATACCAAGATGCAAAGATCATTTACGAAAAACCATCTAACTTTTAAAGTAAATTAAACAAACCAAAGAACTACCTAAACGCGATAAAGAATTTTCTTCTTTAAGAGAGAGAAAGGTAAAGTTTTATAATGAGAAAGTGGCGTTCATCGTTTACTAAACAAGGAAGATTTCTTTAAATGACTATTGAACTTTGACTGAAAAACAACTTTAAACCAGTCCCTTTTTTATTTTCTAACTAATTAATTATTTATTCTTACTAAGAAGAAAAAGACGAGAAAGAAAACGGTTTTCGCTAGATGGAAAAAAAGTGCTCGAAACTTTTGGTCAAACTATATTTTTTATGGTTTAATTTTCTTTTAAAAGCTTTTAGATGTATCAAAAATTTGAAAAAAAAAGTTTGTAAATTATGGATTTTAAGCTAATCAAATTCATAGTATTACAATTGTTGGTACGATTCGTGGTTGCGGATACAATAGTAAGTAAATTTAACACTATTATTTTAATATTATTTAAATTAAATACGAAATTAATTATATTAATTCAAAATTTAAACTTTTTATTATTTAGTCTGATATAAAATATCCTAAAAATGAATTTAATTTAATGATTCCAAGATTATTAATCAACAATTTGATTTAAAAATTAAAAATGATCTAAAAAAAGATATTCAAAATGAAATTTTAAAATCATTAATTAAAGATACGCAAAAAGATGTTAAAATTAATCAGAAAGAATTATTACCTCAAAGAGACAATAGCAAATCATCAGCTCAAAAAGAGGATAAAATTGAAAAATTATCTGCAATGAAAATAGTAACATTAACAAGGATACTACGCCACAAAACCAGAACCAAACAAAGATTTTTTTTTAAAGATACATTGCCTTTGATCAATCCCACAGAAGAATTAGTTGATTTGTTTGTTGGGACAATAGTACCAAATGCATCTTTCCGTAATGCAAGCTCTAATTCAAAAAATAGTTCGAAACAATCAACAAATTCAACTAAAAGTAGTACTTTTGATGATTTAAAAATTAAAGTCATTGAACAAATTCATTTAAAAGCAAAAATATTTTTTCAAGCATTAACAAGCAGTAACCTTCTAAGAGAAAGTGCATCTTCGATAAAGAACAAAAACGATTTCCTCGCCAACAAAATAAATTTCAATTTATAGTTCAACACCCTATTTAAAACCATATCAAGCAAATGTTCGTCCTGCAAATTCAAATAGTTGGTGTAATTCATTATCTAATTCTTTCAGTCAATATAGTCAATTAAATGCATTTTATTAGCTGCTTTTCTTTTGTTCCCCGTTACGATTCCTTTCTATCTTTTAGGGTGGTTAACACTCTTCTTACTTAAAACTGTATTCTGTATTGGTGCTAAACAACTTGTTACTAATGTTATATATCGTATTCGTAGCAGTTAACTTCATCAATTTATTCTAATTTATAAAATTTTGAAAATTTTGTACAAATAATTTTATTTTAATAAAAAGAAATCTTTTTTTTTTTTTTATATCATATAATTTTTTTTAAGGGTTATCTTTCTGAAAATGGTTAGTTTTTTTAAATAAAAAAAAATTATTTTGAATTTATTTGATCTAAATGATATTAAATTCGAGCCTATATAGATTTGAGTTTTAAAGTTTTTTTTGAATTAATAAAAAACTTTTTCTTCTTACAAATTATTTAGATGCTAAAAAGATGCGAAAAAAGTTCTTTTTCTTACCAAAAGATTGCAGAATTATCAATTTAAAATTTTTATTTGATATTTTTAAAGAAAAATGTTTAATTTTTTATTTAGAACCTTTTAGATTTTTCGATATTAAAATTATAATTTAAATATAATTATATTAAAAATAAGTTAGATAAACATATGCTAGCCTATTACTTACTATTAAATCATTTTTATGTCAAGAAAATTTTAACTCGTTAAAAATTGATTAAAGACCTTTAATCCGGATTACACTTTTTTTAAATCATTTAATTAAAAATTCTTTAATTAAGAAAAATATTTTACGTTTTCTTTCAGTTTCAATTTTTAGGTGCATTTTTAAAATTTAAACTAAAATTTTTTTATACAAAATTATCATTTATTCAGAATTTTTAAATTAACAATCATTTTATCCTTTTTTTTTTTGGATAATTTTCTAAAACATAAAAATTTGCTTAAAGAACTTCTAATTTTTACAGTAAAAGTTTTATTAAAAAATTTTCTTTTTTATCGAACTTAGAATGGCTCCAATGTTTTTCGATAAAAAAATATTCTTAAATTATCTAGAATTTAAAACCTACAATCAAAAAAAAAATTAAAATAAATTTGAAAAAACTTTTTAAAAATTAAACTTACATAAATGTTGCCTTTACCATTAAATTCTTTTTGTAAAATTATCAAAAAAAAGTTTCAGCCTTTGGGTTTTTAATTCGCCTAAATTGTAGAGCTAGGTATCTCTACTTGCCCTTATCAATTCTCCGTCAGATATTTTGTAGAGGGAGTCAATTTTCTGGACAGCGGAAATGATAAGGAGATATAGAGACTAAGAAAAAAGGCGATTTTTTTTGAAATATTTTTTGGAATTTTAACATCAAAATTTTTGTCCAGACTAATTAGTCAAAAAATAAATTTTAATGTAAGAAAAAAAAGTCAAAAAAAATCATTTGATTTAATATTAAAAATACATTAAAAAAATCTTTTTATCAACACATTAGCCATTTTTAAACGAAAAAAACCCAAATGATATGTTATATTTAATCAAAATGTACAAATCAATTGGATAATCTGCGAAGTAAATTTGGCATTTTTAATTTTTTAGTTAAAAATAAATAACTAATTAGCTTTTTTTTCTATGATAAAATTTTTTTTTTTTAATTTTGGCAAAAATGTAGATTTAAAAATTTATTATTCTACCAATTATTCTACTAAATAATTAGTAATTATTTTATCGAAAGAAATTTTTTTTAAAGTTTTATAATGAACACAAAGAAAAAATATGAAAAAATCACAGCTAAAAATTTCTGCTATTTTGCAACTATTAGACAAAAAGTAAACGAGAAAATGTATCAAAAAAATTGATGGACACAAAAGGCAAACATACACATAGAGAATCTGGTTAATCTCAAGAACACAAAGGCAACTACGATAACTAACATAAAATGTAGCTCGTTTTTATAGTCCGCTTTCGAATTAGTTTTGCTACTTTACTTTTTCAGTGTCTCGAAATTAAATGTTGCCTGTGGTAACCATTGTGAATCATCACGCATAGCATCTCTAGTTTTAGAAAAAAATATTTTGCATCTTTATGATTATACACACATTGTAAAAGAAGAAATTAGAACATGCTCAAATTCGAACCAAGCGTCTTTGTATATTTCATTTGTGCATTATTGTAAAAAAAAAATATTCTTTGTGATGAGAGTCAAAAATTTCTGTAAAAAAATTAGTTTTTTAGAAAAAGAAAGGTTGAATAAAAAGGCCAGCGTACTATTTCTTAAGCCCATTTTGCAGCACACGCATTTTTATATTTGCATTTTTATATGATTTTTTGTGCAAACATCCTTTGCCATCATCCTCGTGCGCTTTATGCGTGTATGTTCTTTTGACTGTGCACATGTATAAAAAATTTGAGTGTATATTCAAAATTTTTAATGAGTAGTTCAATTTGAACTGTTCAAAAAAAAAATAACTATCGATTCTCATGTCTTTCTTTCTCCCTCCATCTATCTGTATATGTTTATCTTAGTTAAAACACCACAGATGTGTGTGTAAAATACAATAATTTTAAATCATCTTAGGCTAAAGATGTGAACTTAGATGTCAAGTGCACACATATTAAAATTAAATAAAAATTTATATGTTAGAAAATTAAAAACAATATTTCTTTGTAAAAAAAAATTAAAATGAATAATTTTTATTTAAAACCTTTTTAAAAAAATTAAAATGAATAATTTTATTTAAAACCTTTTTAAAAATTTTTTAGTCTTAAAAATATCTCTAGATATTAGTTGATTGCTCACCATAGAAACTTGCTCAAATCACACAAATGTACAAATAGTTTTTTTCTAAAGATAATTTTTTAAAAAGTATTATTTAATGGATTTTACAAGAAATTATTCGAACATTAGAAATAAATTCTGCAGATTTAACTTTAGCAAAGTAAAATACAGTTCTATAATTTTTAGGACTATAATTTTCTTTATAAACAGATGAGTCTAAATTTTTTATTTGAAATTTTAATTGAAAATTGTACACCTAACTACATGAATAAAATTTTAAATTTGGCCTTACAAAATTTAAAAGCTTAAATTTTTAAGCATTCTATGTACGATTTGCCCTAAATTCTTTAAAAATAAAAAATTCGAACATGTATACTCTTAAAAAATTCCCTTACAAGTATAAATTTTCTCAAATTTTTTTTGTAACATTGAAAAAAGTTTTAAGCCCTAGAAATTCTAGTCTAGAATCTAAACACACTCTCTATAAGCAGATTAAACTATAGTATTTTATACTGTCACTTTTTTTCTTTACTTTAATATAGTTCAGAACTATTAGTTCTGTTTTATTTAAAAATTAGAATTGCTCTTTGTGTAATAATCAATTTGCTTTAGACTTAAGATTTTAGGTTGAAATTTTTAAAATTTATAAAAATGATATATATAACCCTACTATCATGATACATTTAATGTATATGATAAAGATTTTTTGCTTTTAGCAATTTTAAAATGCTAAAAAAGATGTATATATTTCTTATAAAAATCCTTATAAAAATGATTTTAGGCAATTGCTGTTCTGTGTTCGATTTAACCAATATTATCTATTTTTTTTCGAAACTTTTTAATACAAATTTTATTCCCTAGACCATCTTTTTGGTACTTTTAATTTCCCTAAGCCCCTTTACATTACTCCATTTTTTACAAGTAAAAAGAAAGAAAGTAAAAAAAATTTTTAGACTATACAAGAACAATTTTAAATTTTGATAATGATGGTTGCCAAGAGAATGCCGTTCACTTAATTGTATTTTAAAATTTTTTTCCTAAAATTTAAATGTACATCTGATAAAGTTCTATAATGAAACTTCATCTATATAGATGTATTTCTTTAATAACTTTTCTATAATATTATAAAATAGTTATTAATGAAACTTTTTTTTTATAAAAGAATACAACTGATAAGTTTAATAAGTTTAATAAGCAAAAAGTAAGAGAGATGAAAAATCAAAAATAGACATAAACTTTTTTGTAGTTGCATATAATTTTTTTTTAAATTACATTCATTTGATCAAATATAGCCCTAATCATATTTAGAAAGTAGAATGAATATTATCGATTAATTTGAATTCAAACTTTTTTCCCCTTTTTTAATATTTAAATGTCATTTTTAGAGAATATCAAAAAGACAAATCATAATTTCGTTTGATATACAGCATTGTAACAATTGTTGATAATGATACTTCTATGGTAAATTAAATGTAGACACCTTTCTTATGCAATAAGACTTAAATTATGACTAACACTTGCTTTCTTCTTTAATTTATTCAATGTTTTTAGGTATATAAATCTTTTATCATAAAATGAATTTTCTTTAAAATTGATAATCTTTCTATAATTTTTAAATCAAGTTAGATTTAAAGAGAGAAATTAATTTTAAATTTTAAAGTAGAACAGTTTCACTTGAATCAAGTGACTTGATCAATTTAAATATTTAAAATAAATTAATTCTTTGTAGAATTTTTTTTAAACTTAAAAAACTACTTAATCTTAAATATTTTTGAAAATAAATTATTTCTAGAATAAAATTTAAAAAAAGCATTAAAAAATTTAGATTTACGATAGTCTTTACAATATTGAAAAAAAAGTAAAAAAAAAAAATGATTTTTTTTCTAATAAAATGGTCTTAGTTTGATAATGTTTGCAAAAACTTATATAAGTTCGTATTTTCATCTTTTTTTTTATTCTTTTTTAACACTGGTCTTTGTTTAAACCTTATGTGAAAGACTCAGGAGATTTAAAAAAAAAAAAAGAATTCAGCACGCGAATTCCAAACTTATAAAACATCTTCTTCATTTGCCTTTGTTCTCTTTTTCATTATCATTATTATCTACTAAAAGTTTTGTTCCTTTAAACATAAAATTATTTTTCCTTTTTCGTAAAAACTAAAATTAAAATGTTCAATATAATGTTCAAATATAATGTTCAATTTTGTTGTGTTCTACCAACGAAAGGATTTCTCTTATATAATATTTACTAAATGTTGGTACACTATAAGTTCATAGTATCAAAATAACATACAGTTTCATAATTAAACAATTTTAACATTTTTAGTATTTAAAATAGTACCAAAGTATCAAAATATAAAGTATTATAGTAGAAAATTATTTTTACAATAATTTTCTTAATTTAAAATGTACTTAGAGAGAATCGTAAATTTAATACATAGAGAAAAAAAAATTGATGCTGTTTAAATACACTGAATAATTGAAATAATGGTGATGAACATTTAAAGAGAAGTAGACCAAAATTTAGAGATTGCCCTTGCATAAATAGTTGCAAACCAAAAAAAAAAACGGGGCCATTTAGAGATGTACAAATTCACTAATAAAACGAAATTGTACATTTGCACACATGAAAGCGCGTTTTTAGATTAAAAATTTATTTTTTTTTCTTTTTCAAATTAAAAAGTCTGCAGACTACGCTTATATTTTTTAAGCATATTTTTTTAAATGAAGATTGAAAATGTAAAAATTTCTCTGACTGCTAAAAAAAGTACTACGATAATAGAATGATTTAAAAAAAAACTAAAACTAAAATTATAGCAAATAACTAATTTTGAGAACTTTTTCGAAGATGACTAAAAAAAGAAGAAGAAAAAAAGTTTAGAATACTTTGAACTTTGAACATCAAAAGACCACTAAGTTTTAATGTGTGTTTGTGAATTTGACTGTGCAATTCTTATTTTTTAATTCGAACACACACAGAGGCTAAAATGGTATAATCTTGCTCGTTTATCACAATTCAAAATTGCTTTTGTTCTGAAAACGCTTAGACCTATCTTTTAAGCAATTTTCACAAAGATAATTTTATGATAGATTTATATAGTTCTAGAATTATTATCATACAAGTTGTAGAATAGTACTTTTGTAAAATAACCTAGTATAGGATAAAGTTTAGAATAATTATAAATGAATCTTTGTAAAATTCATAAGAGATCATAAAAGAACTTTTTTTTTATACTCTAAAAAAACCATCTAAATATTTGAACTTTTTTTCTAGAAATATTAGATGAATAATTTTACGAATATTTTTCTTTTTTTAACAGTATATTGGCTTTCTTTAAAATGATCTCTTTTTAATAATAGACCTTTCTTTAGAAAGTAAATGCTAAAAATTTTACTATTGTCAATATTTAATTTTATAAAATTAAAGTGTTTTTTTTTTTCTAATAATCTTTTTAGATTTTTAAGAGACCATTTTATAAAGTTCTATATTAAGAGTAAATTTTTTTTTAAAAAAAATTCGATTTAACAAAGTACATAAAGTCTCAAAAATACAAAATCTATAATTTAGAATTTTATTTCATCTTTTTTACTGATAAATATATTTTAATATACCAAAATTTATTGAACTATAAATTTTAAAACAAAAATTTCATTTTAAAAATTATTTCTGAAAATCATTTTCAAATTTAGTTCTAAAAATTAACCAAAGTTAAATTTGTGTTAAGGTCTTTGTTCATAAAAGATATTTTAAATCTATACAAGCATTTTAATTTTACAAAATAGTGAAATATCTTCTTCTTTTTTTTATTTAAACATAATCTCGAAGAGTATTTTTGATCTGGTAAAAAATAGATTTAAATTTAATGAAAATATCTTAAAATTTTAAGATATTTTAAGATATTTTCATTAAATTGAAAATATTCTTGTGTCTGCATCAAATACTTATCTTAAAAAAATTTAGTTTCAATTTTATTTAAAATTATTTTTTAAGTTTGATTTTAAAACCTCATTTAATATCGAATTTTTTTAGAAACTTTTAAAATGTTCAAAGATTTTTTTAAATATTTTTCTAAAACTCTAAAATTTTGATTAAAGATTTTTTTAGCTTTAAAAACTTTTTTTTTTTAGATTTTTTATTGCTGAAACTTTTTGAAACTTTGATTTTAATAATTTAAAGATTTATTAAAAATAGTTTTTAAATCTAGACTTGTGCACAAAAGAAGCTAGCCATTGCTTTTCAATGGCAATTATTTTGGTAGTTAAGCCATCAGTTATCGCGAAACAGTTTAGAAGTCTGTTCAAAACTTTCAAATTACGATTTAGTAAAAATATCAATAAATTATTAATTGACATTGTAAATTTATAAGAAATAAATTTAAAAAATTTTCTAAAGTTCTAAAATTAAAAATTTTAAAAAACTTTTGATAATTTTTTTTATTAATTTAAACTTAATTGATGCCATCAATATCAGATGGATGTTTTTAAAAAATAATTTTTTTTTTAGAATTTATAAATTAAAAAAAAAAGCAAAGTAGACGTGATGTTTTAAAATTTTAGAACTTTTTGTATTTTTCATTTGTTTCCTAGTATAAATACTAGTATAGTTAGCTAACTATAGAATAAAAACGTATCTTTTCTTTTAGTTATTTTCCTTAATTATTGTTTAATATTTTGATTATTTTATAAATTTTTTTTTTAGTAAATTTAAAAATTAGCTTAAAATAAAACTATAAAATTGATTAATTAGAAATACAAAAACGTAATTGTATCATATAATTATAGTTTTTTTTAATCTAAATACTTAAAGGGGTATGTAAATGAACTTAAGCTTTATAATAGATAAGAGTTAAATATTAAATTAATGTACATGTAGAGTTGTATTTTTTCTCAAATATTAATTTTTCTAAACGAAGTCATCTTACTGGTATTTTTTTAATTAAAAAATTAATTTTTACAAATAAGATTTTAATTTTTTTTCTTTTAAATAATTATTCCTTAAATAGTATCGAAAAAAATATTCTTTTAATAAAAAAAAATTTACATTAGTTTTATCAAAGGAGAATAAAATTAGCCTATATCAGAGTCAGATAAAAAAGAATTTGACAAAAGATATTTAAAATTTTTACAATCTATTTCGAACATGGATACTAAATTTAAAAAACTAAAATGGACATTAAAAAAATCGAATTTTATAAATTAGAAAAATTTTTTATCCATTTTTCCAACTTTCTAAACTAAAAGATTAGATTCATCAAATAGCCAGGTAAAATAAAATAAAAATTCTAAAAAAATAGATATTAGTAAAATTTTTCAAATAAAAAACTTTAAAAACCTAAAACTGATTATTCTAATAATTTTTAGATTTTAAAAAACTTTGCAAAGTTTGTATCATTTTAAATTCTTTGAATCTATAGATTTCATATCTAAAACCACATTCAAACCACCTTTTACTTAAACACATTAAATGCATCGTCACGTTCTTTTGTCGATTTATTCAAAATGGATTGGAATTACTAGAAAAATTCTAGTCATTATGGATATTAAACTTTTTATTGGCTTATACACTCACAATTTTTCTTTTTCATTTTTTTTTTCTAAAATGTTCGATTTAAGTTCGACATAACCATAATTCAATTCTTTCTCTTCAAAAACATTGTAGCAGTTTATTTTAAATATAGCAATTCTGATGGGTTTCGATAATTTTTTTTTTTTTTAGTTTCCATCTCGAAACGAGAAAATTTATTTTATATATTGTTAAACTAAGTAAATGTAGATTTAATGCATTTTTCTAAAATTAAAAACTACAAATTCGATCTACACTCAAATACAATTAGTTCTAAAATCACTTTGTAAGAAATTTTTAGATTAAATTTAATTCGAAAAGAATTCAAATTCTAAATTTAATCTAAAAACGGATGTATCCATAGAAACATTGTACTTAAAAAATTTAAATTTAAATTACAGATTTAAAATTTTTACAAATTTAAGATTTGTATTATAAGAAAATATTTAAATTTTATAAAAATTTAGACCATTAGATTAAATTTATTAAAAAAAATTATCTTTAAATTCATTTCCGGTTAAATAAAAAAAAAATAATTCAATTATTACTAAAAATTTTTTAGAAATAAATAATAAAAAAAAGTGATTTATTTTTAAAGATCTACTAAAAATAGTCCTATAAGAGTTTCAAAATGATATTTTAATATTCTAAATTAGATAACAGAACAATTTAATTATTGTCAATAATTAATCTGATTTTTTTAATCTATTACTTAGAACACATCTTTAGATTTCAAATAACTCATTACTTAAATTAAATCTAAAAGTTTTGGTAGCAATAAAATTTATTTTTTAAATCATTTTAAGTATCAAAAGATGTCCACTTCAAATAATCTCAACATTATCTTGTTTTATAAAAACTCAAAGTAATTTAAAATCCACTTTTTTTAAATCTAAATTTTTAATTCTATAACTTTCTATTTTAACTCTTTAATAAAGAGTCTTTATTTAAAAAGTTTTTTTAATTTAAAGTTTAGTACGAAAAAATTCGAACATATTGATTGAGAAACGTATATTTCCGTTATAGGTTAATTAATACATAAGTATTAGTTTTGCTTCAAATTTTTAAACATTGATTTTAAAAAAATTAAGAATTTAATTTTGACGATCAAAAGCATTTAATCATTTCCGAAATTTTTTTATTCAACGAACAGATAACTAGAATAATAAAGACAGAATATGATGTTAGTACTTAACTTTCTTTTTAATTATTGATACTTTAAAATCAATTTGAGAGGGGAAAAAACATAGGTATTATATGTTTTAATGATAGGATAGATTTAACTAACACCGGTTTAAAATATTGTCTAAATTAAAAAATATAAAGATCAACAAGTATAGGTAAATTAGACATTTAAATTTGAAGCATATAAAGAACTATACCAAGCTGATCTAGGACAAAGCTAGTCCTAAATAAAATAAATCAACAAAATTAACTCATGATATTGCGCTAATAGCGTAACGTACTCGCTATACTAAAAAAAATTACACTAGTGCAAATGTTACTTTAACTTCTTAAACTTTTTAAAGTATTTAAGTTGATTTTTAACTTTTTAAAATAAAATTTTAAATTATCTTTACCATCAAACTATCTTAATAAAATTATGTACTAACATCTTTAAAAGTACATTAAAAATGATGCGAATTGGTCATTTTCTAATTTGCAACTATTATTAACTGTTAGCTATTGTTTTAATTTAGCATCTTTAGTTATAATTAATTGTCATAATTAGTTGTTTGTTAAATTGGATTCAAATTTAAAACGAAATGCAATATTGCATTTTTTATTTAAAATTCAAATTTTGAATTATTATCTTTCTCTCGCGCCTAGGCAACTAGGGCAGGCAACTAGGGCACTATAGTTGCTACAAGTAACGACACCAAACACTTAGAAATTAAAACTATTAAAAAAAAGCGGGATTTTATTTGCAATGTTTTTAAAAAATTATTTTTAAAAAAGGGTTTTTTTTTTTTTAGAATCTAAATTTTTAAGTTCTTTTTTTGTTTAGTTTTTTAAAGAGAACAGCATTTTTTGATAATTAGTTTGGTTTAATGATCTCTTTTTTTAATCAATTAATTTTAATTTTATTAGATTTTTTTAGTCATTTAATTAAAATTAAATTGGCTTACTAATTTGAACAAAAACTTTTTTTAATTTTTTTACATGTGTTTTTGGATAGAATCTTTTTTTAAATTAAGAAACAACTTTGATCTTTTTCTTTCTTTTAAATTATGGATAAATTAATGAAGAAATTTGATTTTAGTAGTTTTGCATTTAAAGAAGATGCCGATGAATTTACTCCTATTTCGAATCAATTGCCACCTAAAATCGAACGTAAATCAAAATTAAAACTAAATGATTCCGAAGAAGAACAGGAAGTCAAAGGATTAAAAACTAAATCTGGCCGTACTGTAAAAACATTAAAGTATGATACAAAGACAGAAATATTAAGCGGTAGCAGTGAAACTGAAAGTGAGGATGAAAATGACGAGGATGTTTTCAGAGTTTCAGCACCAACAAATAAAAAATACAGCTCAAATTTATTTAAATCAACTAGACAACGTCCAACGAGAAATTCAAAATTAGAAAAAGAGGAAGATAATGATGAATTAATTGAAAAGCCTCGTCCAAGAAAAATTATTTGTACAACTGACTATTCAGATGATGAACGTGATATTTCCCTTAAATTTAGGCCTTTAAAGAAAGCGAATCGAAGTATAACAATCGGCTATAATAAAAAATCGTCTTTAGCAAAACCATTAAAAATATTAAATAATAAATTAAAAAAAAACGAATTAAATGAAGAGCCAAAGAAAAATTTAAGTTTACCTGATGAAATTGATTTACTTTTAGAAGATGATGGAAGTAATAGTGACCAATCTGTTAAAAATAAGAAAAAAGAAAAATAAATCGGTAAGTTAATTCGATGTTACTAAAAAGCTGTTTCAAATTTTTTTATTTTTAAATCTAAAAAAAAAATTCATTTTTGTTTTTTTAATTTTTAAATCTAAGAATTTCTGATAACGAAGATAGTGATTCTTTAATAACACCAGCTAAAAAGAAAACTAAAAAGAAGAATAAAATCATTTTTTCTGATGATGATGAAGAATCAAATTCTAAACAAGAATTAAATTCAGCGAATGCTAACAAAGAAGATTTAGACGATTGTCCAGAC
Source organism: Carex rostrata (assembly GCF_964058835.1). Classification (NCBI taxonomy): domain Eukaryota; kingdom Viridiplantae; phylum Streptophyta; class Magnoliopsida; order Poales; family Cyperaceae; genus Carex; species Carex rostrata. The sequence goes on from NW_027601189.1 coordinate 16,265, forward strand.
GATGACATTCATGTTATTTTAGAAGATCAAGAAGATGATGACTATGAAAGTGATGAGAATATACTTAGTAGTTCAGATGATGAAGAGTTTGATGAAAAAAGCCCTAAAAAAATTAATAAAGAAAAGAAACTACTTTTAAAAGAATCTTTAGTTAAGCTTTGTAATGAAGGCAAAGATGCTGAATTCATGAGTATTACTTCGATTAATAAGAAAATACTTGATGAAATAATTTCATTACGTACATTTAAGGATTGGACTGATTTATTTAATAAATTCGAAAAATCAATTCATTTATCAACTGATACCATTGAACGGCTATCTGAGTACATTAAAACAAAGAATGTAATCACCGATATTATGGACAAATGTCAAGAATTATCAAATCGAATTAAAGAATCGGTTAAAAATTTGAAAGAACATCGTGAGCCTAAATGTTTAAACAACAAACTTAAACTAAAAAACTATCAATTAGTTGGCCTTAATTTTTTAGTATTAATGTTCAAACAAGGGCTCAATTGTATTTTGGCTGACGAAATGTATGAATTTTTTAAATTTTTTAAAGAAATTTAAAAAAAAATTAAACATTTATTTTAACTAATTCGTTTTTTTTTAATACAGGGTAAAATGATTTTTTAAATAATTTGTAAATCGAAAAAATAGGACATATGATTCGATGCTTGTTAGATCAGAATAACTTAATTTTAACTTTGACAAAATTTAACGATATTGCCCATAATATAATTTAATTTTCTCTAAATTTTTGTTTTAAGTTTTTTATTATTTATCATTTAAATTAATTTTTGTTTTTTTTAATAGGGTCTTGGTAAAACAATACAAGTGATTGCATTACTTGCTTATTTACGTGAAGAATGCAATATATCGGGCACACATTTAATTGTGGTTCCATCATCAATTCTTACAAATTGGGAAAGAGAATTCGAATTATGGTGTCCAAGAATTAAAATTTTAAAATATTATGGTAGCCAGGAAGAAAGAGCTCAATTAAGATATGATGTAACGACTAAATCAGTTCCATTCGATGTAATTCTTACAACCTATAATATGCTTTATTCTAATGATGATAAAAAACTACTAACAAGGGTTAAATTTCAGTATGCTGTATTTGATGAAGCCCATATGCTTAAAAATATGAAAAGTAGTAGATTTAAGAATTTATTTGCAGTCAAGGCTAAATATCGTTTAATGTTAACTGGTACACCAATACAAAATAATTTACTTGAATTGATCTCATTATTAACTTTTACGGTACCCAATTTATTTTACTCTAAGTTAAATTTTATGGAAAATTTTTTTAAAATAAAAAATTTGAAGATAATAAATCCGAATTTGTGCAAGAGAAAACAGATCAAGCAAAGGAAATCTTAAAGCCATTTATTTTGCGTAGAATTAAAGAGAATGTACTTAAAGAATTACCTAGTAAAATTGAACAGTATGTAACTTTAGATATGACTGAAAATCAAGCGGAATTATATGAAAAAATTGTAAAAAAGTATTCAGAACAAGTGAAAGCCAGAAAAGAACGTAAAGAAATAGAAAAGAGAGAAAAATTAAAAGAGAAGGTTGAAATAATTGAGGACCGTAATCGTAGAAGAAAAAAGACAAATTACAATGAAGATTCTTTATTTTATATTGAAGAACTTGATAATAAATCAAAAAAAAGTAAGGAACAAACGCAAATCAATTTGGTTGCAATTAAAGAAAATGGTAATAATAAAAATAATGAAGTAATAAATCTAGAAGATCAAGTAATTGAAATTAATAGTGAATCAAGTAACAGTGATATTTGGTGTTTAGAAGAAAGTGAAATTTGTAAAAATGACGATAAAACCATTAAAGAAAGACAGGGTTCGATTTTAATGGAATTAAGAAAATGTTCCAACCATCCATTGTTAATTAGAAATTTATATACAGATGAAATTTTGGCTAAAATGGCTAAAATTTTAAAGAAAAAAGAACCATATTATCAAAAAGATGGTAACATTAATTATATGATTGAAGATATGCAATTACTAAATGATTTTGATTTGCACATGTTATGCAAGAAATTCAAAAGTATTGGTCAATTCCAATTGGATGATTCGAAAATTCTAGAATCAAACAAATTTAAGTATTTAGATGATGCTTTAGTTAAATTTAAAAAAAAAAATCAAAAAGTTTTAATATTTAGCCAGTTTGTGATGATGTTGGACATAATTGAAGAGTAAGATTTTAATTTAAATTATTTTAATTGCAGAATAATTAATAATTTTTTTCTTAGGTATCTTAAAATAAAGTCCATTAAATTTTGTCGTTTAGATGGTTCTACTAAAGTTACTGAACGTATGACTAAAATTGATGATTTTAAAGACAAAGAAAATTTCGTTTTTCTTCTAACTACAAAGGCTGGTGGAGTTGGTATAAATTTAGTTGAAGCAAATAATGTAATCATACATGATTCTGATTGGAATCCATATAATTTAGGTGATATGTTCCAAATACTTACTAACCCTAATTTTAAGTTTTAAAACTAAATTAATCTTTTTTTAATAACTAAATTAACTTATTAAATATTCTAAGAAAATAATCTAATTTTATTTAGAAAGTTAACTATGATTTCTTTTTTTCTTCTAAATAGGATATTCAAGCTCAAGCACGTGCTCATCGTATTGGTCAAACACAGGAAGTTAATATCTACAAGTTAATTTCATTTAAAACTGTTGAAATTTATATGAAAGAAATTTGTGAAGAAAAATTAAGCGTTGGTAAAAGGATTACTTCAGATGAAATTGAAAAAATTAAAAATGAAGAATCATCTGATGTTAAGAAATTACTAAAAAAAGCTTTAAATATTTAAAAAAAAAGTATTTTTTGAATTTGGGTTAAAATTAATGGTCAATTTTTTAGTTATATTTAGATGTTTTAAAATATAAGATAAATTAGGTTTTGTAATTAGACAAATTTAAAAAAGTAATTTATAATTAGGATTTAAATGTGCTTTTTTTATATTAACAAATTTTTAATTAAATTTTTTTTAAACTATTATTAATTATTTTAAAAACTTTTTTTTCCAATTTATATTTTAGGTTTAATAGTTAAACAATTTTCATTTGATAACTTTTTAAAATGAATTAAAAAATTTTTTTGATGTATTTTATGTTGAAATTTATTATTTTAAATAATCTTTTAGGATAAATTAATTGATTCAAATCAATTTATACAATGTATTTAATGAAAATTATTTTTAAATCGCCTTTTACAACTTAATAAAAAAAATTTGATTTTAGAAAAATTTTTAATTTTCTAGATAAAGGTAAAACAAGTTTAATTTTTAAATTTTTTCTAAAAAATTCTAAACTTGCGAAAAATTTAGAGTTCTAATTTTTTGATTTTAAAAAAATTTTTATTAAAAAATTACTAACAACACTTTTTTTAATGAATATTTAAAGCATTAGTTTTATTAAACTAATTAATTAAAATTAATCAGTTAATTTTTGAATGAAAGTTAACTTAAAAAATTATAAGATAAATTCAAGATCAGAAAAAAAATTTTTAATTTTATTAACAAAATCGAAATAAGATAAAATCATTAAAAAGTTCTAATTAAGAAAGGTAAAATTGATGATGTGAATTATATCATAATTTATCTGTGAATAAAAGTTTTTTTACAAACTTTTAATTAGTTTAAAACTATCTTCAGATTTGTAAAAAAAAAAAATTTGAACGATGATTTTCTAGATTGATAAAAAAATTTTAAAGATAAAGGTGGAGTTAAATTCGAATTATTTACTACATTCAAAATGATCATTAAATAAAAAGTAAATATATATCATAAATATAATTATCATCCTATTAGATGATAATAACCCTAATAGGGTTACCCTAAACTAATAGAAGTTCTAACTATATTAAAATTTTATTTAAAATGATAAGATTTCTATAGAAATTTAACTAGCTTTTCGTTTAAAAAAAAGATCAAATCTTTTAAAAGTTTTATTTTAAAATAAAGTTTTAAAATTAAAAATTTTAATTTAAAATAGTTTCTATTTAAATGAAGAAACCTATAAAATGGACGAACATTTGTCGTAATAAAAAATTGATTATTACTTTTTTTTTTTTTGAAATTGTAAAATTTTAATTATCTAGCCTTCATCATTCTAATTTAGAATTTCTAAACATAGTATTTGTAAAATTATTTTACTAAAATTATTTTAGAACTATTAAAATAGTTCTATAAAGTATCAAAGAGAATTTTTTACATATTTTTAAAACCTTCCCCTATTTAGAATTTAAATCAGATTTTTATTAGAATTTTTTTAATATCCACATGGTTTCTCTTTTTTCACACACTAAATTCATTTTTTCGTTTTGTTGTTTTTTATTTGATTTTTTTTTTTTTTTTAAATATATTTTTTAGTGCGTATTTAGCAAATGAAAGGAGAAAGAGTTTAAATTTTATTTTAAAGTTCTTTTCTTTTTAATTAAAATTGATTTTATAAAGGTTCTAAAAAAAAAAATTAAATAAATTAGTTCTTAAATTATGTCATTAACTAAAACTGAAATCGATTTTCAAGAAGGTGAACCTTCTTTACATGCATTACCAGCAAGTAAGTTCTTTTTATTTATTCTTTTAAATTTTTTAATTTTTAATTTTTTAATTTTTTAATTTTTTAATTTTTTAATTTTTTAATTTTTTAATTTTTTAATTTTTTAATTTTTTAATTTTTTAATTATAACTACTTGTTAATGAATTAAATAATAGACAAATTTGCTTTATTCCGAAATTTTTAGTTCGATTTTTTCAATCTAGTTTTTTAATTTAATCTTTAAATTTTTTTTAAAAATTTGATTAATAAATTTATGTTTAGATAAGTTTTTATTTTTTTAATCAATTAAATTGGTTCAATTTTATTTTTTCGATTATTTAATTTAAATAAGAAAAAGTGTTTATTATTTTAATTTTTTTTTTTTTTGATAAAAAAGCCAAATTAGCAGGAGGTGTTCGTATTAAACAACATAAACAACATAAGCATCATTTAAATGAAAGAAGTAATTCAGAATCAAGTGATGTAGAAGAAACATCTCTTTCACTAAAACAAAATCCTATAATTTCTGGTAGATTAACCAAAGTAAATAATTTAATTTAGTTTATTTAATTTAAATAAAAAATCAAATTAATATTTTTATTTAAAGATAATTATCTTTAAATTTTAGTTTCTAAATTAGAATTCTAATTTAATAGATTTTAAAAATTTTAAAATATTAAAAATTTTTTAATAGTAATATTTTGACTAAAGTTAGAATACTATTTAATCAAACTATTATTTAATCAAACTAATATTTAACTAACTACAAATTATCATCTAAATTAATTTCTTCTTTTTTATTCTTATTCCTATAGGGTGACAAAGGTAAGATTCTAATTTTTTTAAGCAATTTAATAATTTTTTAAAATAAAAATTAATCTAAAATAAAAAAATTTTTTTTATTTTTATTTATTTTTATGAAAAAAAGATTTTACTAGTGATGCAATAAAATCTTTTCATGATGCAAAATGCAACTTTATCCAGCAACCTAAAAAATTTTAAATAATTTGGGCTAAATTTGAATACTATTTTTTTATTGCATTCTTATCTTCATTTTTTCAAAATTATTTTATTATAATGTTAATTTTTTAATTTTGATAGTTTTTAAATGAGAATCTAATTACAATTTAAAAAGAGTTAAAATAAGATTTCATTTTATTTTTATTTATTAAATAATATAACTAATTAATAAAAATTAAGAGTAGTTAAGAATAAAAAAGCCCTTCTATTTAAAATTGTTATTTCTCTTAATATAGTGTTTTACAGTTATCTTTTGCAACTATTGTATACTTTATAACCATTAAAAATTCGACACATAATTTTTTTTTAATTGACCAATCAGTTTTACAAATCGGAAATTTAAATTTATTTTTTTAAGAAATCCTTTAGCATATAATTGGTTTAGTTCCTTTTAAAATGATTTAATTTCAATTAAATTTAGAAAAAATTTTATTTTTGAAAATCATTTTTGATTCTGATTTGTAATTTAATTTTTTTAAATAAAAAAAGATTAAGAGTTTAGAAAAAAAAATTCCTTTTATCTAATTTAAAGTTCTTAAGGTAAATTGAAACTTTTTTCAATAGTTTATAGGCGATTTTAAAAAAATTAATTTTTTTTTTTTGCTGTTTAAATAGCTACTGCGATTCTAACATTCGTATTTATTTTCGAAAAAAAAACATGCGTAGTTTTAATTTGTTTTTTAAAAAGATAAAAATTTAATTTTGCTTAAAATAGTAAATTAAAGTAACGTTATTTAAATTAGTACTAATTTAAGAAAAATTCTATAAAAAAGGATCAGATTAGAATTGTTTTTTTCTATAATAAAGCTTGTTTTTAAAGATAATTATTCTAATAATACTTTGAAATGTATTAAAATTTGTGATAATTATCAATCTTAATTTTATATAATTCAACAATTAAAATTAATTTAGATAGTTTAAAATCAGTTTTAAAAACGTTCACAATGTAAAATTTACATAATAATCTTATAAAAAATCTTTTTTTTTCATCTATCGTATCTATTACGTGGAATTAAAGTTTTTCTTTTAACTAATTTTAATGATTTAAATAATTTTTAAAAAATTAATTTTTTTTTTAAAAATAACCATCTTTTTTTATAGATTTTTTTTAATAAAATTAAAATAGTTTAATAAAAATTTTCTTATTTTATTTTTTAATGTTAAAAAATTAGATTTATCGGAAATTAGTTAAATTAAGTTAATTTTAAAAATTTTTTGCAAAATGTTTTTAAAAAAACTAAAACAAAACTTATTAAATACGTTTATTATCGTTATAAATTTAATTATTTTTGTAAATTCTAAAGGTTTATTCAATGATAATTTTAAAGATTTTTGTGATGAAACTTATTCAGAACAATCCTTAATTGTAAAACGTGGATTTCAGATTTTAATTCCATCAAATTCAAATCAATCAGCTAAATATTTGTTACAAAGAGCGGCTAATTTTAATGATTGTGTTAAACTATGCTGTTTAAGCGAATCTAAATGTCATATAGCCTATTTAATCATATTAATAACACTTGTTTTGCATATAATTTGTAATTTAACTGATTTTGAAATCAACAATGTCCTCTAATTATAAAAGATAATAAACAACCTAACTTGCTTTTACAAATAAGAACACCTAGATTAAATAATTTTAGTAATAAAACATTTTTTAATGAATTAACAGATAAAGAATTAATATCAAATTATGGATTTTTAAAAGAACAAAAAACTGAATTAATGAACTAATTTTAAATGGAAAAAAATTTAATTATCAAAATTAACTAATAATAGTTTAAACAGTAATTTAACCATTATTTGTAAATAAGAATATCATCTCTTCAACTACCAAATAATTCTATAGTAATCGATATTTTCGTTCATCCACCCAATGATCAATACAATTATAAAATGGAAATTAGTTTCAAGGCCTAGTGATAGTAAAACAGATATTGGTAGCTTTCACCAGGAAAAAAACACCGGTTCATTAAAATTAGATAAATTAATTGAAGGCACTTATATTTTTAATGTAACTGTATCTACATCTGATAATTTAGTCTCCAGTCAAGAATCAGTAAATATTACTGTTTTACCACCTAAAAGAGTTAATAAAGCACCTATTGCCTTAATAAATCCAATTAATTCAGTTGTTCAACTTCCGAAACAAGAAATTGTATTAGATGGTTCTCAATCTACTGATGATTATAAAATTGTTTCATATAAATGGGAATTATTAAAAACACCAATCGGTTTCGAACTACCATCAAATACTTTAGAACAGCAAACTCTACAATTAAAAAATTTGGTTGCTGGTGAATACACTTTTCAATTAACAGTTACTGATTCAGACAATCAAACTAATAGTACGCAACATCACTAACGGTTTAAAAGAAAAGGATTACCAACCACTGCAATAGTTAGTCAGGACCAAATTATCTTTTTACCTCAAAATTCTGTAACACTTAATGGTTGGCAAAGATATTTTTAATAAAATTTTAAATTAATTCTTTTTTAATTTTAATTTTTTTGAAACAGGGAATCTTAGTTTCGATGATAAAAAAATTGTAAGTTATGAATGGACGCTTGACAATGATGGTAATAAATTACCTTCAAATAATATTGAGATGTCGGGCGTCAAAACACCATTTTTACATTTAAATAATTTAGGAGCTGGTGTATATAAATTTATTCTTAAAGTTACTGATAGTTCAAATCAAACTAGTCATGCAGTAACGCATGTTTTTGTTAACCAGAAATCGATATAAAACCTGAAGCAAACGCTGGTAAAGATCAAAAAATCTATATGCCTTTAAAACAAAATCTAACATTAGACGGGACAAATTCTAAGATGTGTCAAAGATGGTATTTTAAAATGGAAATGGACTCAAATTGACGACCAATACAAAGTAATATTTTAAATCCAAACAAGCCTATAACTAATGTAACAAAACTTATTCCAGGAGTATTTAAATTTATGTTAGAGATTTCAAATTCAAAAATTTATCATCTAACGCTACAGTAAATGTTGAAGTAGTTCAAAATAAAAATACTGCCCCTGTAGCTAATGCTGGAGGTAATAAAACTATAAACTATCTATTTACCTCTAAATTCTGTAACACTGAATGGTAGCCAATCTTACGATGATTTAATTGAATTAAAATTTAGTTGGACAAGAGAAAAAAGTAGTTTAGCTGTTGGTATGGTTATAAATGATAGTGATAAAGATCCTATATAAAATTATCGAATCTGGTAGCAGGAAAATACGTATTCAAATTAACAGTTGAAGATAATCAAGGGGCTAAAAACAGTGATATAGCAGTGATTGAGGTTAAAGAACCAAATAATATAAAAGATTTTGTTGAAGTTTTATTAAATGTTAATTATAAAGAATTTAAATATGAACAGGAAAAAGCAGTTGTTAAAAAATTAGAAATTTTATTAAGTTCTAATATTAACGAAATAATTAAAATATCAAATGTTACTTTATATCCGGTGTACGATAGTGGTTTAATACTTTTGAGGTTTTTAGCTGTTTTTGTAAATGGTAGAACAACAAATTTATCAGCAAATGAAATAGTAAAACGGTTAAGATTAAGATTGCAATCAGATAAATCATTAATTGATCCGGAAATACTAACAGTAAGAACTGCAATTTGTCAAAATAGTTGCTCCAATCATGGCGAATGTATTGAGTCAACTAAAACCTGTAAATGCTATAGATTTTGGGTACAAAATTTTTTAAGAATTTATTTTGGCGATAAATATGAGAACTGTGATTGGAATTTGGTATATGTAATTTTATTTTTTATTTTAAGTTTAATTTTTATTTGTAGCATACTATGGAGTTTTGTTATTCGACGAAAACCAATGCGTCTAAAACGTTTTAGACGTGTTGATTTGTTTAAGAAAACACGTAAGCCTCGTTCGATGAAATACACTTTATTAAATAGTAAACAGAATGGTTTAACTAATGGTGGGTTTAATAATAAGACAAATAATAGTGAAGATTCGGATTCGGATTTTGAACATCTCAAAAAATCAAAAAGAAATAATAAAATTGACACAAAATTAAAATTAAAAATTCGAAATCAAATTATAGAGATATATCTCATCGGAAAGTGAAGAAATAATTGAATTTGATACAATTTCTAAAAGAAATAATTATTCGTAAGATAAAAAACAGTATAAGTGAATTTTTTTTTGGGTAAAAATTTTTTTTTAATTTATCATATCCAATTAAAAATTTAGAAGCTTGTTAATCGTTTTTTTTTAAATTTTTTTTGTTTGAAATATTTTCTAGATTTTTTTGAATTTTTTTTTAAATCAAAAAATTAAACATCCTATAGTTTGTAGAAAGTAATTTTAATTTTTTTTAAAACAGAAATAAGACCTTAAACCGGTATTTTACAAATCGGGTTATAATTTTTTGAGGATGCTATTAACAGCTTAACGTGACTCGGGTTTAGCTAATCTAAGACAATCACTTCAATCGTTTAACTATAAGTTTTAAATTATGTAGTATAACTTGACACTATTTAGTAAAATGGCATCTAAAGGTAAATTTCTACAGTTTACAAGGCACTAAATCAACATTTGAAATAAACTTGTTCGGAAAAAAAAATTTACTTTTATTATCAAATTTTTTCAGGAAAAAATTCTAGAAAAAAACACTAGGTTAATTAAATACTATAAACGTTTTTTGACCAAAAAAAATACACTAATTTATGGAAAAGTTTAATTGGTTAATTTAAAAAATTAAAAAATCTAGTCACATTTTAGAAGAAATGTACAAGAAAATGATTTTTTTTAAAAGAAAAAAATTAGTTAATTTTAAAATTTTAAAATCTGTAAATTGCTTTTTAATCAATTAAGTTTTGTAAAGAAAATTTAGTTAATTTTAATTTATCAACAAATTCAAAAAATGGCCTATATTTTTGTAAATATTTTAGATTTTTAATCATCTATAGTTAGATGAATGATCTGTGATAATTTAAATAAAACTTTTAAAAGATTGCTTTTGTAATTTAATTTTCTAATTTAATTTTATATAAATTTAAAAAAATTTTTATTTTAAATAAGCTTTAAAAACTTGTTTTAAATGCTTCTAAATCTCTTTTAATAAATTATTTTTTTTTTTTTTAAATTAATTTTTTTTCTATGAATTTTTTTATTTCATCATTTTAAAGTTCATGCACTTATAGTTTAAATGTTTAATCATCTTAAATTGTTTAAAATTTATAGTATAAACTTAAAAAAACAAAAATAAATTCAACAAGTTTTTAATTAAGATTTACTGGCCAAAATTTAAAAGTTCTAAATTAGAACTTTTTTCAATGAAGGTTTGTGTAAATTTTTATTTTTTAATTCCTAAAATTGTCAATTAAAACAGGTTTAAATTAGAACTTTCTATCAAATAAACTTTAAAGTTAAAAATTATCCAATTAAAAATAATCATCAAATTTAGTGTTAATTTGAGAGAATTTAAAAAAATTTCTAATCTAAAAATTTTGAATTAAAATTTAAATTTGTAAAACTTTTATTAGAATAAACCAATTTATGATTAGATCAATTAAAAAATTAGCTGATTTAAATCAATTGATAAAATTAATAAATATATTTTAAAATTAGCAAAAATTGTGTATAAAAAAAGAGAATTTTCTAAAAAAGGAGGTTTTAATATCATTAGTTTTATTATCATTCTTCTTTTATCTAAATATAGGAAAAGAGTCACTTTTTTAATGAATCTATAGTTAATTACAAACTTAATTGGTAATTTATTATCTTTAAATTGAACTTTCTAATCAGACCTCTAAATTACAAATATTGTTCTTCAATTAAAAAAAATAGTTCTTTAAATACGGTTCTATTCATTAATTTAAATAATATTCAATGAATATGATACTTATATAATTTAAATTTTATTTTTTAGTTTTAATTTAAATTTTATTCATCTATAGTTCTAATAATTACAGTTCTAAATATGACTTAAAATCTATTTACTTTTTTATATATTAAGGGCTTAATGGTAAGTAATCTATTGTAAAAAAAATGCTAAATTAACTAAATTAACTAAATTAACTAAATTAACTAAATTAACTAAATTAACTAAATTAACTAAATTAACTAAATTAACTAAATTAACTAAATTAACTAAATTAATTATTAAGTACTAAATTGATAATTAGTTAGTAGTCTTTATTTTAGTGTTCATTACCACAATCAAATTAATTATTCTTTAGAAATTAAAACAATAGTTTATTGTGTGATTTAAATTTATGACTTTTTAAATTCTATCGATTGATTCAGCAATTAAAAGAACATTTTTTAAATAATTTGATTAAATGAGAATTTTATAAAAAAACTATTATCATTTAAAGTTAAAAACTGCTCTCTTTTTTAGTTTCGTTTTTTAATTGAATAGATTTAATTTCTAAAAATTTGATTAATAATTATTAAATTAATAATTTAAAACGATAAAATTCTTTTAGAACTTTTTAAGATTTCTTATAATTTTTTTTAAAATATTTAAAAAATATTAAAAAATTTTAAAAATAATTAATTTTTTTTCTTTAGACATATCAAATGAATCAAACAAATACAATTTTTAAATTTGAATTTGTTTCTAATGAAGAAAATTGTGATTTAATAAAGAAGAATTTAACAATGAAATTAATTCTTATTATCTGAATCCTCAATCAATTAATCAATTAAATTATCATTCAAATCGAAAATTAAATCATCAATTTAATCAAAATTTAAATTATCAACTACACGAGCAACTAAATCAAAAATTTAATCAATATTATACTCAGCAGTTTAATCAACAATTAAATCATCGACTTAATCAACATTTAAATTATTTAAATGAACAAAAATTTTCAAATAATAAATTTATTCGTCATCTTCAAGATTCTGTTAATAAAACAACAAAATTAAATCAAAATAAATTAATTAATTTTTTTTTTAATTATTATAAAAATTTATTAATTAAATTAAATTTAAAATTTATCTAATTTAGTTAATCTAATTGTATTTTGGTTAAAATTTTTAATCACAGATGTGTTTCATTTTTTTATCTTTAAATTTCTACTTACAACTAATTATCAAAGGAAAGTTTTATTTGAATGGTTAAAAAAAGTTACTAAAAATTTATTATTTGAAATTAATTCAAATAGTGAATTAAATAGTTTAAATTCTAATTTAAATTTTAAATCAAATGAGTTAATTTCAACTAATGAATTAAGTAAAAATTAAGAACGATTAAATTTTTAGAAATTTTTGGTGATGGTATATTACTTTGTGGACTTGTAAATTGTTTAAACTCAAATGCATGTTCTAGATATGATCTTTTAGATAAAAATGATAGTGATACAAATCTTGAAATTGCTTATAGACTTATCTTTAAATATTATAAATTAGACGAAAAAAATTAATCTAGTTAATTTAGATGCAAATCAGGCTGAAATTAAATAATAAATTTAATTTCAAAATTCGATATTTAGAAATAAAACGAAGTCTTTTTTTAAAATATAAAATCCAAAACGAGAATGAAATCGTTCAAAATGATAAATCTAATATTATATCCAATTCAGAAGTAAATTTGTTAATTAAGGGTAGTGGGTTATTTGCTGGTAGGAAAGGACGGGTATCATTTTTTAATATTTTTTATTTTAAATTTATAAATATAGTTGTTGAGATTATAGGTCCAAATAATTCTTATGGCTTAATTCGAATCAAAATTGATAATTTTAAACTAATTAAACCACCAAAAAAGTTCATTAGTAAAATGAATGCTGCTAATAAAAATTTGATTATAGCAGAAAATATCAATTTACCGAACTGCAAAACCTATAATTTAAATGACGATAAGAAAAAGAGCGAAATTCCATTAAGATTTATAGTAAAAAAGCAAATAATCGAAATATCCTATATACCAATAAATGTAGGTGTTCATAGAATTAGTATTGTTCAACAGGGAAAAAATATTCTGAACTCTCCGTATACTCTAAAAGTGGATGATTGTAATTAAATAAATTACTTTAATTAGATTTATTTAAAAAAGATACTTTGTATTTTTTTAGTTTAATTTACCTATAAATACCTATGAATTCGAATAGTATTTTAATTTAGGGGTTAATTGTTTAACTAAAAGAAAAAATTATTCTATCTATTAATTTTATGTAAATTAAATTTAGTTTAATTAATATTTTTACAAAGCTATCGTTTGTTAATTTAAATTTAATTAGATTTATTTTAATTCATTTTAAAAAAAGAAGCTATTCAATTAATTTTGTAAAACTAAAAATTAGCTTTAATAATTTAATTTGATTTACATCTTTTTTTTTAAATTTTTATTTTAAACTAATTATAATTAGTTTTAACAATTATTTACAATTTACAATTTTAATAAATAAAATTCTTTAAACTTCTTTTTTTTTATAAATATAATATAACAAAATTTACAAAAAAATTTAACTGATAAGATTGGTCTTAAAAGTATATCAAAGTACTATTTACAATCAATTTAACATCAATTTTTTTTTAAATCTAATAAATCTGAATTTACACCTGTGTTGAAACACAGAAAACATGTTGACCATATTCCGATGAATTTTCCTGTTGTTGATCGCTACTTGTAATTGTTGAATTCGTCAAATTCGAACTCGCCAACATAGCTGTATAATCCTATAATGAAAAATTTTTAATAAATCAACTTTAAATTAACTAATTTTATTAGAATAAAGGGTTAAAAATTAAAGAACAATTTTTGTTAATCATTTTTAATTAGTCTAATTTGTCAATTAATTTTTAAAAATAGGACAATATTTCCTAAGATATCTTACTTGTTGAGAATCTTGAATTTCAACATGAAGAGTTGGTTTTTCAATACCTAGTAATTCGCTGTACATTTTTGCTGGTGATCTAAATATTTTAAATATAAAAAAAAAGGTTTGAAAATTTAAGAACAATTATTTTTTATAATTAAAATTATTTTTTTTTTAATTAATCTTTTTGTTATTTACCCAT
>NW_027601190.1:0-61222 GCF_964058835.1 Carex rostrata
ATCAAAAATTCTAATTTAAACCATCTTAAAAAAATTTAAACCTAGGTTAGAAACTTCTAAATATTTTTGCATCTTTTTCCTCTTAACGATGAATTTTTATTTTCTTAACATAGCCTGTGAATTATTAGAACCAAAAAATGATAGTTTATTTAAATTTAATCAATCATCTGTAGATAGTTTTATATTAGTAAAGAAAAATGTTCTATTTTTAAAGTTTTTACTAAGAACTTTTTAGATAAAAAATATAATTATTATTTTAAATTTTAAATTTTATTTTGACCCTTTTGATATCTTTCCACGATAAAAATGGGATTAAAATTATATTCATCTATTAGATAATGTAATAGCCATTTAAATCATAAAAATCATGTAAAAATATGTATTTTGATCAACTATATAAGAATAGTATTCTTAGAATAAAAAACTAATCTTCATCCATAAATTAGCATTTCAAAAACCAGATAAGAGATTAATTAAGATTTCTTCTAAAAACTAAATAGATTTAGATAACTATGATGGTTAATAACCATTGGTTATCTATAAATTAATTATTCATAAATAAAACAATAAACCAATAAATTTTCGGTTTCTTTATTAAAGAATCATTACTAAATTTATTGATCAAAATGTTTAAAATCTACTAAATCATAAGGTGTTTTAGATAAATTAAAAGAGTGGAACAGGAAATTAATTAAATTTAAAATTAAAATTTCACAGTACCTTTAAATTTAATAAATTTAATTTATAGTAATCTTATGTCATAAGAAGATATTTGATGGTTAAAATAATATACAGCATTAGTTTTTGTACTATCTAACTTTAAAAATTTAAATAAATCTTTGGACAATTCATATGCGGAAAATAAAACATTTTTCTTTCATATTTTTTTAGAACAAAAATTTTTAGAAATGATGAATTAGATTTTAAAAAACCATTATTTTTTTGTTCTAATAATTAATTAAATAATTCTAAGAAGAATTTTTTACAACATTAAAATTTTAATGTTTGATATCAAACTCTATTAGAGTTAAAATTTTGTTTTAAAGCAATGGTTTTAAAAAATAACACTCAATACAATTAAATAGAAAATTTTCTATATTAGAACAATCTACTGATCTATATATTAGATCAATCTACTTTTTATAGGCTTTCAAAATTAAAATTAACTATAATTATGATAATTAGAATTATAAAAGAAAGGTCTTATTAGAATTAATAATTTAATTTCAGATTAAAATATTTTATAATTTTAAACAAAATTGATAAATAGGATGAAATTTGATTAGATATTTTTTTTATCGGATCATTTACTCTGTAATAATGAATTAAATTCTTTCAAATACTTCATTGATCAATACGCTAGTTAATTGTGTTTAAAAAAAATAATCCTTTTAAACTTTATTCATATTTTAATTTAAAACTAAACTTGGTTTCAAATTTCTATAATCATAGTTTTCATAAAAATTTGTAATTTAAATTTTTTTGATTTCCGATTAATTTTTTTATTGATTTCCGGTTCATTTTTTAATGGTAAAATAGGTCTTATAAAATTGATGACTGTTGCCTAATTTAATTTATTACATTTTAATTGTTTCTATATTTGAATTTTTACTAAAAAGTAGAGCTGATCAGTATTTCAAAAATGCCCTTTATAGTATTGAATATTCTGAACATTTTTCTATAAACTTACGTATTGTACCAATAGTTCAGCTTCTTATTAGTTCTGATTCCATTCGCAAATTGATAATTTTTTCTTTTTTATATTTGCCGAAATTTTATAGTGAACTAAATTCTCAAAAAAAAAATGGTTTTCCGGTACTTTATCGAACTTATGGTTATTTATAATTATCTTCTTTAATTCTGGGATTTTAGTTGATATTATTAACTTGATAATCACAAATCATCAGTAAATTTACCTTTTTTTCTATTTAATTTTAAATTTAGCGACTTCAACATTTTTATTTTGAACCCTTTAATTATCTTAAAAAAAGATTTTATATTTGCTAGTTCATCGAAAACGGTAATATTTCTTGAACTGTTCAATGAACAGTGTTCATATTAGATAACTTATTTGATACAACAAGTGAATAGATTATTTATTTCATTTTAAACCTAAACAAATAACAGTAGTATTTTTTGAATGCTCTAGGCTATTTTTAAAATGATTTACTTTTAAAATTAATCTGATTTTTGAAGAGGGTGTAATTTAAAAAAAATAACCATACTTTCAATATTAATTTAGAATTTTTAATAAAATGTATAGATCAAAATTTGATCATCAAATAAAATTTTACTGAATTATCTTAAAATTTAATCAAATTAATTTTTTTGAATGTTAATTAAAACTTTTAATTCGTAAGTTTTATTAAAAATTGAGCTTTTAAAATCTATTTTTTTTTAAATTTTAAAATTAGATGAAAAAAATCAGATAGACTATTTGATGATTTTTTTTTCAATTGGGTATCTAATAAATGATCTAAAATGACAAAAAATTTTTAGGTTTTATTTTAATTATCTATTTTTAGAATGAATTTAGATTTTTTATTAAAGTGGTATTTGAAATTTAATAGTGCAAAGATACGTAAATTTAGTAGGAAATCAAAATCTATTTTTTATTTGAAATTTTATTGAAATGTGATTGCTTGATAAAAAATTATGATTTAAATGAATTTAAAATTTAAATTCATTTAAACGATTTGCTGAACTTTAATTCAACTTTTCTATAAGTTTAAAAAACTTATCATTTTAAAACTAATCATTATAATTAATTGTTCATTTGCTAAAACTTTGCCTTTTCTCTGTATCAAATAAAATCAAATTTAATTTAAGTTTTTATTAAAAAAGTTCTAATTATGTTCTACAATAAACCGCAATCAACTAATAAAAAATTATTTTGTTCGAAAATTTTTTTAAATTTAACTGTCAATTTCTTCAAGAAGTTAATTTAAAAAAAAACTAATTATTAAATTGAAAGAATTGTTCGAAAAAATTTAAATTAAAAAAAAAAAAGTTTGTCTAAAATTTTTTTACAATTAAAATTTTGAAGATTCGAGATCAATTTAATTTTTTATAAATTGGCATTTTGTTAAATCGCTTAAAGGTAGTTATGGAGTTTTTTTTAGTAAAGTCAATTTTTAAAAGAACTTTTTCTTTTAAAGTTCTATTTGTAATCTTCGGTAATATAGATTCTGTATAGAATTTTTTTTAAAAAAACTTTTCCTATAAAATCTACTATACAAATAATAAGCTACTAATTAAGATAATCTGTTTTTTTTTTTAGATTACCTATTTGATTATCGATTGTTAAATATTCTAAAACCTTGTTTATGAATTTCTATTCTAATGATCTAAATTTAATAAACATATTTAATAGAGTTCTAGGAAATCTATTAAACAGATTTTTTAGTATTTAAGAACTTTTTAGATTAAAAAAAAAAGAATATTTTTTTTATTTAAAATTTGTTAATTTTTTATTAAAATTAATCTAAAATTTAGATTCTAAACCATTAAAATTAATTTATCTTTTATTCTGACTTTTATCTTTTCTTCTGACTTTTATCTTTTCGTCTGACTTTTATCTTTTCTTCTGACTTTTATCTTTTATTCCGACTTTTATCTTTTCTTATAAGATAAGATCTTTTTTTATAGTTCTGTTAAAATCAATTTATTTAAAATAAATAAATTTTTATCATTTTTTCATTAATTTTTTATTTAATTTTATTTAATTTTGATCGTTTTTTGATGAATTTTCTTTAAATTTACCAAATTTTCTAGTAAATTATTCTTTTTTAAATTAAAAAAAAAACGCATCTGTAAATTTAGATAATTTTTTTTTAAATATAGATTAAAAGCTATAAAATTACCTTTTAATAGTGAATTACTTAATAAAAAAATTGTCATAAAAAATTCGAAATAAAATCAATGTAAATCTAATATTAGTGTAAAGAGTTCTAATCTAGAACTTTTTAGTTAAAAAATTTTAAAAAACTTTTTTATATTTAGATAGTTTTTTAAGAAACTAATAGTTTCAAAGTTTGAAACTTTCAAATATGTTTATTAAACAGTGTTATACCAATTACTGTTTCAATTAGTATTACTGTACCAAATGGTGTTCAAAATGTTCTTTTAAGATTTAGAGCATTTAGAATGAAAAATATTTTTGCTTAAATTTTTTTAGAACTAATATGATAAATTATTTTCTAATGACTTAACATTACTTACTATTAGTTTGTCTATATAATTTTAAATTATTAATTTTAGAATATTATTTAAATTCTAAATTAATAAATTAGACTGAAAATTTAGTCTTAGTATCAAAAATAAAGTATAGATTATTTAGAATCATCTAAATTTTAGATAAAAAATGCATTTTTAAATAAATTAAAATAGATTTTTTCTCTAGAAAATTTATTTCTAGCTTTTCCTGTTATCTTTTTTTTTTTTTTGAAAAATTTTGGTTCAAATATTTTGTTCAAAGATTTTTAATTTTAACAAAATTTTTCCAAAAATTTGAATTAAAAAAATACATCACTCTATAGAGTGATGTATTTTTTATCATATATGATAAAAACTGTCTAAATTTATCATATTTTTAAATTTTTTATATGCTTTATCTTTTTATTTTTTGATTTTACCAATTATTTAACCAACTTATTTTTTTTCTCTTTTATAGAAAAATCTAAATTATAAAAAATTGCATAAAATTTCAAATAAAAAATGGAAAAATTAGAAAAACAAATTCAACAATGGCAAAAAAGAGAATCAACTGTAAAAAGTAATTTAATATCAATCAAAGATGACCAATTAGTTAAACAAGTAATTGATATTTTAAATAATTTGAAATTAAATTTAATACAATTAGATAATTATGGAAAACAATATGATTATAGTACTAAGCTAAAATATAATGGATTTCGTTCATTCGTAAAATTAAATGATCAAGCAATTAATCAAGTTGAACGTACATTGTCTAAACAATCTAATTCACAAAATTTAAATGAATCAAAATTATTAAAATGTTTATCATTTCTTAAATTTATCAACAAATTAAATACAATTGTTTTAGAATCCTATAAAAAGAATCAAACATTAATTAAAGAAGATGTTAATCAAAACTGTAAAGAATTTGAGTTACTTTTTGATGAAAAAATCACTGGTGATATTTTTGATCATTTCTATTCAATGAGAGAGGATTTTAGAATTTATTTAGATAACCATCTTTCATTTCATTTGACCAAACAAATTCAAACATTAGTCAATTCATGTTGTAATGTTATAATTTTATGTTCTTATTTGCCACTTTCAATATTTATTTTCTTCAGTAAAAAAAAAGCATCAAATGCAAGATTAAATGCTCAACTAGATTCAACCATCAGTAAGTGAATTTATCTTTTATTTTAACTGAATGATAATTTATTTATTTTATTCAATTAAAACAATCAGCTTGGCCAGGTAGTGCAGAACTTATTAATAAGTCATTTATTCGTCAATTTGTTAATTTATTCGGAACATTTAGAAATGGTGTTGTATCGCAAACTATTTTTTTACCTAGACAAAAAAAATGGTCTCTTAAACCTTTAGATGAATGCAACTCAAATACGAACAAGTTTTTTGATTTTAATTCGACTTATAAACTTGAAAAAAGAAATTTAAAAAAAAATGGAGTACGAGTTAAACTAATTTACAACAAATCTAAACCAAAAGATGGTATTGTCATGTTCCATGTGCATGGTGGTAAGTGGTTCTTCTATTTTTAAGAATTTTTTAAAAAATTTATTTTGTTTTTAATTATTAATTTTCTTATTTTTTTTTTTGTTAAATTATCAGGTGCATTCATCTACCATTCCCCAGACTGTCATGAAGTAATTTTTTTTTTTTCATTTTTTTACAAGTTATTTTTATTTATTAATTATTTTTTTTAATTCAAAATTCTATAGTTTTATTTGCAAAAATTTGTTGAAGCAATACCAAATCTATATATTTTTAGTGTTGATTATAGATTAAGAGAAAAATATTGTAGTGCTCATCAAGATGTTCTAGATGCTTATTTATGGTTAACTTCAGATTCACCAGATATTATTGAAGTTTTTGGATTTAAACCAAAAAATATTCTAGTTTGTGGCGATTCAGGTATAGTTTGAAACGATTTTTCAATAAGTCTTTTTAGAATTTTTTTACAGTTTCCTTCTTTTTTATTAAATTACAGCTGGTGCTTTTTTAAGTTTTACATTGTGTAAAATTTTAAAAGATTTTCAAAAATATGTCGTTGAACAAAAATTAAATGAAACAATTATAGTGCCAGAATTAATTTTTAATTTTTATGGTTTTACAACACTTAATAAATATAGTCCATCTAGTATCCTAACATTTATTGAGAATGTTGTAACTTTACCAACAATAAGAACTGGTTTTGGTTCATTGGTATTTGGTTGTGATGAACCAAATTTAATGCGTCGTGTTTTTTTTCCTTATGCAAGTGATCGTAAAGAACGTTGGTATTCACCTACAAATTCAAATCGAAAAGAATATGACAAACAATTTATTGAAAAAATTGAAAAAAATCCGTATTTAGAACCAATTGATCATATTGATTTTGACGAATTTAAAGATATTAAACTATATCTTATAACTTGTGAATATGATGTTTTTTTGGATGCCAATATCGAGTTAGCCAAAAAATGGAAAGGTATTACAGTCGTTTCTAATGAATTCTTTAATTATTAATTTTTTTTAATTAAATTTTCTAATTACGAATTTCTAATCAAAATTTTTTTTTTAATAATTTCAGGTCAAATCCAATTACATGTTTTTGATAATGCAAGTCACGGTTTTTTACATTACAGTTTAATTGATCCGATTTCTAAAAAAGCTCTTAATAATTCGATTGAAATCATAAAAGAAGCAATTTCTAAATTTTTCTAATTTTTTTATCTTGAACTTATTTTTTTTTTTAAACACTTGATAATTTATTAGTAATAATCATTGAATTAATTTATTTTTTTTTTTTTATCATAATGTTTGATTTTTTTGTAAAATATCTTAAATCATATTTGGACCGGAAAATTTTATAACAAATGTATGAAATTTTTATTTAGAAAAGTAACTTTATTTAGAATTTTTAAACATAGAACTTTATTAGAAAAAAAGGTAAATTATCATTTAAAAAAAGGTAAAATTTTTATATAAATTTAAATATATTTAAATTAGTAATAGAGGGATTTATTTTATATTTAAAAATTAAAAAAAAGGAAAAGGAAATATTTTTTATATTTATTAAATTAATTTTTAATTTACAAAATAAATTGTATAGATTTAAATTTTTGACTTGATTTTTAAATAAAAAGCAAATTTTTTTCTGTAACTAGACCTTTTACAGTAAAAGGTTCTATAATTTTAGTGTTTCTTTTTTTTAATTAAATTCTGTATTTTCTTATTAAATTACCAAAAAAATAACTGAAAAAATTTTTATGATTTAAAATACTTTTAATCTTAAAGTTATTCGATGTATCAAATAACTTTTTTTTACCAAAAAAAACTTTTTTAGTAAGTTTAAGAAAAGAATTTAGATGCATCTAATTATTAAATTTGATAAAATATTAAAATCGAATTCAAGAAGAAATTATTATGAATAATTCTAATTGGAATTACTCTTGATGCATTAATTTAAGCCTGCTTAAATTTAAAAATTTTTAAATCAATTTTTTTTTTCGTATAACATTTTTTTTGAATATTACCTATAATACCTATGCATTTCTTAAATAATTTTACACTTTTATTAAGAAAAAAAATTAAAAATTTAAATTTATTTTTTTACATAGATTTTTATATAAAACCTAGTAAAAAACCTATATTAATATAGGTTTTTAATAAATTTATTATAAAACCTATAAAGGTTCATTTTAAATTTGCTTAACATATATTAAACATATGTTTTAATTTTTTTTTAAAATTTAAAATAAATAAGTAAATCTAAAAATTAGTTTTTATGTCATAAAAATTTTAATTTAATTCTAGTTGATCAAGAAATAGCTATCTATTTAAGAGTTCCTGTTTTAGATTTTTTTTTTGATTAAAATTTTTTTAATTCTAAATAAAATTAAAATTTTCTAACCATTTGGTTAGAAAATTCTAGAATTAAAAAATTTATTCTAGAATTATTAAAAAGTTTTAATTTAAAGATTAATGATATTGTTTTTTTAAGTTAATATTGAAAAATTTTATAGGCCAATGTAGAAAAATCGATTTTATTTTTAATTTAGTTTAAGGAAAGTATTTTTAATTTGTTTAAAAAATAAATAAATTACTCTTTTGATTAAAAAATCAAAAAACTCAGCAAATAAAAATAATTTTTAAAGATTTATTTTAAAACTAAAATTTAATTATAATTAAATTTTGATTTAATTTAGTTAAATTAAGCGATAAAAAGTTAACTTTTTACTGCTTGATTTAAAAGAGTAATCTTTTTAAATCCTAATTAACTTTTTAAAGTTAAAAAGTAATTTAATTTTTAATTATTGTTAAAACAAAAATTTTTGTTTAAATCTTAGAACAAATTTCCGGTTTTAAAAAAAATTTTCTTAAGAAAAAATATTTCTTTAAATTAAAAAAGATTAAAATACTAGAATGTTTTTTGATTTTGGTAAATTGATGAAATCCTAAATTAAAAAAAATTATTCTCTATTAGAAACTTTTATTAAAAGTAATAGATTTAAATCTATTACTTTTAATATTAAAACCATTTTATAAAAAATTATTTGTAAAATGAACAAAGGAAAAGGAAATTAAATTTTTGTTCATTCGAGCATGTTTCTAAAAAGACATTGTTTGTTTTAATTAAAAAAATAATTATTTTAGAACTAATTTTAAAACTATTTGCACTTTAAATTTTTTGGACAATTATAATATTTAACCACGCAATGTAATCCATAGATTTTTTTAGTCTTTGAAATTTTAGAATAACTAAATTCTATTAATGTTAATATTTTTTTGATTTATAATTTAATTTAATTTAAATTCTATAGAATTATAATTAGAATTTAAATTAAATTTTATTAATAAAATACTTAAATCAAAAATGATTTACCGGAAGTCACGATTTTTACTTCTTATAAAAATTTAATAAAATTTATTTTAAAATTTTTTTTAAACAAAGTTTAATACTTTAAATTTAAAAATTGAACATAATTTTGTTTAATTTTAAAATTCTTAAATAAGATATTAAAAAAGATATCTAATTAGGTAAAATTAAATACTAATAAAAAATTTTGATAAAAACACAATTAAACATTTGGGTGTAGGACAAATATAGGATAAATTTAGAATAAATTTAGAATTTTTTTTTTAAATATATTTTAGTTAGTATACTAACTATGTTTAAAATTAATCGAAACCTTAATTTAAATTAAAAGTTTCGATAGTAATTATTAAATGCTGTAATTTGTATAACTGCAAAAATAATTTTAAATTATTAATTTATGATAAATTTTATAATTCAAGCCGCATACATTAAAGTCTCAATGATCAAATATCAACTGATTAGCATTCAAATTCGATACTGTATTAAAATTTCATCAGAATATCGTTAAAATTTAAATTTAAAAATCAAATGTACAAATATTTGGCTGCAACTTTTAAATTGATCTGAATTTTTTTTAATGAAATTCTCTTTTTCATTAATATCGAACTGTAAACTTGTAAAAGAATTTTAATTTAATTTTTTAAAAGATATATTTCTTAACAAGGAAATTTGATTTCTTATAAATTAAATTAGATTTATTAAATTTAATTTTCATATTATTTAATAAATACTTTGGTCTGTAAATTTGAATTTTTTTTAAATTTTTTTCTTAAGTTTATTTTTAGTACTTTTTCTAAATCACATATTTAAAAATTTAAATTCAGGTAATCTAAATTTAGATCATATTAAAAAAAATTAAAAAAGCCAAGAAATCTAATAAATTTCTAAAAAATTTAATCTGAATGAATGTCAAGCTCTATTAATAGGTTTCAAAATCTAGTTTTCTATTTTCTAAAAATAGGTAAATTTAATCTTTTTTTAAATTAATAAAAGAAAGTTTTTTTTTGAAGAATAAAATTTTCAATTAAAATTTAAAAAAAAATCTTTAAAAAAATTAGAATAAATTATATTTTAATTAATTTTTATAAAAAATAAATTTTTAGATTTTTTTTTTTGATTTAATAAGTTTAAAATACAAATATTTAAAAATTTATGAATTTAAAAATTATATAAGTTAAATTGCAAATTTAAGGATAAAATCTATTCAATTTAATAACCTATAATATAGGATAAATTTATTATTATATAGGATAAATGAAATAAACAAATTGGATTTAAAATCTTAAATTTTAATTTTGGACAATTTCATTGAATTCATTTACTTAAAAAAAGTTATTTTAAAAAAAAATAACAAATTTTAAAGATATTAGATCATAAATTCAATTTATTAAATTGATACCATTAAGAGAAATTATCTCTTAATACTCTTAAAATTGTTAGATGTAAACTTTTGATTAAATAATATAAAGTTAATTGCTTTTAATTAAATCGATTTTATAAAGAATTTTAAACTAAATTGAAATCATTAAATCTAAATGTATCAAATCCAATTTATTTTACTTCCAAAATCGGACAAATATTTACTAGTTTGACGGATCTTAGTTAAAAAACAACAAGAATATTTAATCAACTAAATTGGGGGTGTTATCAATGATTAAGCAATTACTTTTTATTAACTAAATAACATTTATTAAATGATATCATTTCCGAATCGATTCTGTTTACTTATTAAATATCAAAAAAATTCTTCAAAAATATTGCTTCATCTTTTTTTTTATAAAATTAACTTTAATGGTTATAAATTGATACTAGATTTAAAATAAAAGATAAAATAGCTTGTAAATATATATATATTTTGAAAAAGTTTGATGATAGAATTTATAAATTAATTCTATTTAAAAAAAAATGTTTTTAGAAAAAATCATTTGAACTTTTTTTGGAATAAAGTATCAAAATGCATTTTTATGATTTATATATGAATCATAAAAGAAAATTTTTAAAAGTTGAATTTTTTTTCTTTGTAATTAAAAACAAATTAAATGCCCAGGTCAAATATTGAAGTTTAATCAAATATTTGATGAATTAAAAAAAGATTTTAAATGATAAAATCTAATTTTTTTCAAAAAATTTTTTGATGATAAATTTTTTTTTATCGATTTAGCTCATGATATAATCAAAAAATATCATTTTGAATATAGAATTATAGTTTCTATAGTATAGAATCAATACTAAATCGTTTTTATAACTTATTCTGAAAATACCAATCTTTTAATATTATCCTATAGTAAAATGATTTAAGTTTTTTTTAAATGTGAATCATAATTAACTTAAATTTGAATTTACTTTTCTAGATAGAGTTAAAAAGTGTACTCTATAATTTAGTTTTTCGTCAAAAAATTATACTTATGTAGAGCATTGGTCAAGTTATATTTATAGAATTTAAGCAAGTAACATCTTATGAATAAAATAATAATTGTGAACAAAAAATTTTTTTTACATCATGCAAGACCTTTTTGAACTAAATAGTCAATCTTTTGATAGTAACTTTAATTTTAAATTAATAAATTTTATGATTAATACAATTTAAATTTATCGATTTCTAAAAACTTCTTTTTCAACCACTTAGATTATGACAGTATCAAATTTTGATGCTGTTTAACAAAAACCTAGATTTATAAAACATTTTAAAAACTACTTCCTTTTTCTAAAAAAAAATATTCTAAAAGTTATACTAGTTTCTTTTACATTTTGCATCTAGTACTTTATAAAGATTTTACTACATATTTTCTACTATTAGTAGAAAAGAATTTTGCACTATAAAGTGAAAAAATTCTTACTTTATTAGAAAGAATTTTTATTAAATTTTTCTTTTGCATCATTTTGACGCTAAAGCTCTAAATATAAATTTAGTATATTTAAAATTTAGATGTTACATGTAAAAATTTTTAACATCTTCATTAAATCGGTTAGAACTTATCTAGTTAAGTATTTGTTGCATTATAATTTAATACTAACTTTTTAAATTATTAATTTGCCCATACACTGTAAAAAAATTTTTGCAGAAAAGATCACTAAAAAAACTCTTTAACGTTTTTTAGAACTTTTTAAACCTATAAAATTAGACTTTGTATTTGCATTTATTAGAAAAAATTAAAAGTATTTTATAAGCTTATTCAAGATATAAAAATAAATGAATTCAGTCATTATTTTTTGTAATTTTTAAAAGGATAAAATGAAGCCGATATACAAAAATCAGAAAATTTTTCCGCCAAAAAAAATTTAACATTTATATTATGCTTAAGCACTTTGATGTGAGAATATTCTCACATCAAAGCGACACACTGAAACGCTAAAGCGTGTATTTGTTTTAATTTTTATGTGCAAAATTTTTTTAAAGGTATATTAATTATCTAACAAAATTACTAAAATAACTTTATACGCTAAATGTCAAAGTTTTTCCATTTCCGGCCCGTGTACCCGATTTAAATTGCATATAAAACTTCTGGAATTTATTGCAGCAACAAGTAAATAAGTAAGTTATTTTTTACTTTATTTTTATATTAAAATTAATTTTTTTTAAACCATAATTTTTATTTTTAATTATTATTTAAAAATTTTTTAAGATTACTTTGCAAAATTGTAAAGCAACCAACTAACGAAAATAAACTATTTAGCATCTCTATTCAAGATGTGGAAAAAATTAACAGAGTCAATTGCAGATTTAATAAAAAAATGCAGAAAAGGTGTAAGTCCGTAATAGATGATAAAGGTGAATTAACTAATTATTAGATTTAAAGGTTTATTAAATTAAAAGGATATTTAATAATAATTTTATTAAATTATTTGTGCATTAAAACCCTAGATTTTAATTTTTTTTTAAAGTTTTTTTAGAGATTTTTAGAACTTCTAACTTTTTTTTTAGATTTAGAAATTTAATAGATTTAAAGTAATTAGTTAACTAAATCACTTTTAACAAATTATTAAAAAAATCTTGAATTGCAATTAAACTAATAGTTTAAAGTTAAAAGTTTAAACTATTAGTTTAAAATTTTTAAATTTAAATCATCATCAAATATTAAGTCATGTTAATTAAATACCAAAATCTAAGTGATTAAAATCTACTAAGTTGCTATAGCATCACTTAGAAAATCTTAAAATATAATTTAAAAAATTTAATATATTTATAGTTAAAGACACTTAGGGTAAATTACATAGAAAATATAAACAATTATATAGAATTTATTAAAACTCTTTAAAATTTAATAATAATTTAAAAAATTATTGACGCATGTCAATACTGACCAATTAAAAAAAATTAAAAAAAACGAGAATAGTAGTTTTTTTATTAACAAAGAAAATTGTTACAATAATTAATCCACAAATAAATTTTTTATCAAAAAAAGTTACTTATTTTTTAAAAGAATGGATGATTTTGAAAGTCTAATCAATTTAATATCAGAACAAAGTACTAAAAGGAAAGGAAATGATCAAAAAAGAAATGGGATACCACAAGATGATTTAAAGGTAATTTTTTGAAAAAAGAATTTAGTTTGATTTTGTTATACAAATTATTAAAAAATTTAATTTTTAAATTTAGTAAATTTAATTACTAATTTTTAATTTATTCTTTTCTTATCTTTATTAAATTTAAAATAGAATATGCCAAATTTTAAACCAATCTTTAAATCTTATATTAGTGAACGTAAAAAAATGTGGCAATCAGTTTTAGATTTTATTGAATCAGTTGAAAAAGGTGAAGCACAACTTAAACAATTATCAGGTTTTAATAAAGAATTAAATGAAACAATTGAACCAGATTTTGAAAATGAATTCGGAATAGATGATGAAAATGAATCAAAATTTGATGAATCTAAAAGTTTTATAATGAATCGAACATTTACAAAAGAAGATGTTAAAATTGATGAATCTAAAGGTTTAATAATGAATCGAACATTTAAAAAAGAAGATGTTAAAATTGATGATAATCTATATGAAAATAGTGAATGTTTTAATTCTTTTCCAAATTTTTCTTCAGATCAAACTTCTAAAGATAATTCATTAAATGAATCAAATAATCTAACACCAATACCTAAAAATTTAAATAAGAAAATTGTTCAACAAACGAATCAAAAACAAGATCGTAAATCAGATTTTCTAATTCAAACTTTATCAACAATTCAAGAATAAAATTTTTACCTAAAATTTAGATTATAAATTTAGTTATTTGATTACATTTTTTTCTGTGAAATATATTTAGAATTAAAAGAAATTATTTTTTCTTTCTTTTGTCATAGAACTTAGATCTAAGATTGCAAAATTTTTAATATAGTTATTAAATGTTCTTTTTTAGTCTAATTAATTTAGAAAAAAATACAACCTATATATGTAGACAATCTTCATTACAGAACTTTTTAAATCTTTAAATAAAATAAGCTTTTAAATAAAAGATTAATTTTGATTTTTAAATCAAAAATTTTTTGAAATGATTCTATTTAAAGTTAAAATCAATATAGATTTTTAAAGATATTTTTAAAGAATTTTAAAATAATTTAATTTTATCTTTTTTACAATTTTAATTGAGTTTATAAAAAGTATTAAAAAAATAAAATTGTTCTAGAATTAAAATATTTTGAATAAAAAATAGGGTTATTTAAAAAGATTGGTTTATAAAAAAGGAATGGATATAAATTACAATTTTCAAGGTACAAATTACCAGGTATATATACTAGATGCCCTTCGAAATTAAAAATTCATTTTTTAAATTATAAATTAATAAAGTCCTAGATTCTTAAAAAAATAATACGATAGTTTTAAAAAGAGAATAAGACTAATTGAATAAATATGAGTTTACTAAATAATACTTTTAAAAAAAATGAATTCATTAAACGAAAATCCTATTTTACTTAATTAAAAAGATAACTCTATCAAAATTTTGGAATTAAAAATAATTTTAATTTCTTAACAAATTATTAAAATAAATTTAAATTAATTAACAAAATGACATTCTAACTATTTTTTAAAATAGATTCGATAATTGTTAATTAAATTATCTTAACTATGCGAATTATAAAAAGTAAATTTGTTTAAAATGCCTAAATATAATTTAAAACATTAATTATTCTTATCCTAAATGAAATGATATTTTTTTATTGTTTAATCTAATTTAATTTAATCATTAAAACTATTCATCAACAAATGTGATTTGACCTGGGCCACCTTTCCTCATAAATCTTCTGTATCTTTTATATTGCGATGATTCTGCAAGTTTAGCTTTATTTTTTTCATCTTCTTCTTTTTTCCATTGATCGAACTTATCTTTTTTCCACAATTGTAATTGAAGATAATATTCTTTTTCGTCATCTTCTAGGTGATTAAATTCACCTTCTGATAATTTTAAATTTTTTCTTATGATATACAATTTCTCTTCATCACCATATTCTAATTTACATATATTGAATTTGTAATACCAGATTAAATAAAATGAAATATACCTGTAAATAGTATATGGTAGAATAATTAACTGAACCCATAAAATATCGTAGAATGTTGGTTTTGAACACGCACCCTTTATATTCATTTTTTCTTCAATTATTTGTCTTAAAATTAATTCTTCTTCACGTTTGATTTGATCTTTACTTTTACCACGATTTTTACGCTTA
Organism: Carex rostrata; assembly: GCF_964058835.1. Taxonomy (NCBI): domain Eukaryota; kingdom Viridiplantae; phylum Streptophyta; class Magnoliopsida; order Poales; family Cyperaceae; genus Carex; species Carex rostrata. The sequence goes on from NW_027601190.1 coordinate 15,736, forward strand.
AGTGCTGGATTTGAATTTTGTAAACGTCCTTCAGATTTTGCAATTTCCTGTGCTTTGATTCTATGTAAAAAAAATTATATTTTAAAAAATGAATTAGCTTTTTTTTAGTAATAGTAAAAGGTTGTTTTTTAATCAATAAAGAAATTAAAAAAAAATTTAATTTTGATAAAGTTAGTTAATAGAATTTTTCTTTTTCAATCTTACCTATATTTAGGTACAGTTAAAAAGTAACTAATAGCTTCATTGTATTTAGATTGTGCACCATAATATTGGAATAGTGAAATGATACTAATCGTAATTACAAGCACAATTCTAACATCAACGCTAACTTTTCTCCTATAATAACGCCAATAATGTCTATACATCTCTTCCGGATTATCTAACATATAATCATAATCCTTTCTCGATTCTTCTTCTTTCAAGACATCATATGCAGTTGAAATTTTCTAAAAATTTGGATTCCGCTTCCTTTTTTGCTTCATAATCTAGATGCTTATCTGGATGATATATTCTAGCTAAACTTCTGTATGCTTTTGAAATTGCATTCGTAGTTGCATTACGCTCTAGATTAAGCACTTTTTTATTTTAAATAAGACAATATTTTATAATTAGTATTGATTTAAAAAAAAAAACATTATTTTAATTATTTTGAAAAACATACCATCATAACAACTTTTTGTTCCACAATAGATGCCAGAAGGAAGATCATAACCATTCACATAATTCAAATAAATTGCTAACAAAATTATTATTGAGAAAAGTCGAAATTTAGCCATTTTTAAAATTTTTCTTAATAGATCAAACTTTTGAAAAAGAACTTTCTTTAAATAATTAAAAAAAAGAAAACGAAAAGACCAATATGTTATTTATAAAACAATCTATTTATTAAATAAATGATGCTAATTAATAAAAAATCATTTATAAATGTATTACAAAGAACTATTCACCGTTTACAGCTATAAAATTTAATTTCTAAAATTATTTTAAATATTTTTATGCAATAAAATAAATTAAGTAAGAAAATTTACACATTTTATTAAAATAAATTAAATTAGAGTTTGATCCTATTTTTTTAAAATAATTGATTTAAAAAAAATAATTTAAAACTATTTAAAAAAAATTATAATAAGCAAAACTTTTTAAATTAACTAAATTAATTTTTAAATTTGTTACAACATTTTTTATCAAAAATCTTGAAAGTGTAAACGTTGAAAAAATTTTTAGTTAAAAATTTTTCGTAAATGTAATGATAACTAATGCCATCATTTAAAATAATTGTTAGATTAAAAAGATGAAAAAATTAAGTATCTAGTTTTATAAATTATCAGATAAATTAATTACTAGACACCTGACTATAATCGTGGACGAAATAATTTAGTTGATTATTAAAATAGATGATTTGAATAGTTTAACGTGTAAACACTATAGATAGAATAAAATTTTAGTTCGTGAAAATAAAATTCTATTTCTACACTATCTAATTTTTATAAAAATTAGATAGCATACATTTATGGATTAGGTACCTAATCCATATATAAGAAATTGAGAAAATTTAGACAATTTATCTAATGACCTAATTTCAATTTTAATTTTTAATAATTTTAGATAAAAGAAATTTTATTTAAAATAGTTCTAAAGCATCATTTGAATCAAATGATTTGATCTTATAAGTTCGCTATTAGTTAAATAAAGATTTAAATTTTGTTGTACATATTTACAATTTTCATTTTCTAATTCTAATATGACGTCTTTTTTTTTGACATTTTTAATTAATATAATAATTTTTTAAAGTTCATCTAAACTTTTTTTTTAGAACTTCGATTTCCTTATCAAGCTCCTTACGAGCTTCAAAAGATGTTAGTTTGTATTGAATTTTTTTTAAGGACGGAAATGATGGTGTTGGTGATAATAAAAATTACTATTACTATTATTTAATGATAATGAAGATTGATGAATAAATGAAGTTATTTAAAAACAAAAAAAATTTTACCTTTAAAACCTTTCAAATTTGTCCCAAGATTTTTGAAATTAAAACTATGTGGCAGAAAATTTTCACAAATTTGAAAGGTCTGATCTTTCTAATTGAATATTCAATTTTGATTTTCATCAACTTTTTCATTAACAATTTCTTTAATTAATTTTAAATACTTTCCCCAGTTACAGAACACCATTTTTTCCTCTTGCTTTGTGCAGGACGATTTTTTTTCTTTTATTAGAACTAATTCAATTTCTTCACTATTATATTGACCGTATTTATTAATTTTATTATAAATGTTTTTACGGCAACATCCGATTGTTGTAGTTTTACAATAGGTTAATGATAATTTTTAGAATTTTAGATAAAAAATTATGGATCAGATTGATTACAAATTTTTAAGATTATAAATTTATTAATTAAATTTATAAATCTAAAAATTGAAAACTAAACCAAAAAAATAGTTTTTAAAAATTAAACTTTTAATACCTTATTTGATAAAAAAATTTTTAAGCCAGTATTTAATACTGAATTTTAGTTGGATCATTGGAAGAAAGATGTAAAATTAAGGAGCTTTATTTAAATTTTTTAAAAGATGTATAAAAATAAATTCAAATTTTATCATTAAAATTGTTAAATTACAAATAAAAGGAATTTACACAAGATGCTTTTTTAAGTTCAAATGGTACAATCAAAAGTTTTATAAAAAGCTTAAAAATTAAAAAAAAAATTAAAAAAGAAAAACAGGTTCATGTGTACCACTTTTAGAACTTTAGTTACATTTCAAAGAAGAAATACGATTATTAAAAGGATTAATGTTTTTTTAAATTTTTTGTTGTGCTTTCTTTTTTAAATTTAAAAAATAAATTAGGCTTTAATTTTTTGTAAATTTATTTAAAATTTTAGTTCAATAAATGTCATTAATTTTTATCTGAAATTTAAATAAAATCATTAATAAAAAGTTTAATTTGTTAAATTAATTTACAGGTCACTTTTTTAAAGGTATTTTTTTTATTAAATTTCATTTTTAATCTAAAAAAAATGGCCTATTTCTTTTTTTTGTGAAATTTAAACCCTTATTTTTTTTGGAGAAAGATGTAAAGTCAATGAGCTTCCTTTTTTTAAAGATGTATAAAAGTAAATTTAAATTAATATTAATTATACTAATAAATTCTTTAGTTGTTCAATCTGAACATTCTTGTGAAAAAGTAAATGAAAGTCTATTTGAACCTTGTACCTGTTTAAAAGGATCGGAATTCGGTCTATGGATCAATTGTAAAAATATAACTCAATTGTCAATTTTACGGAAAAGTTTAAATAAATTGCCAGTTAAAAAAATTGAAAATTTAGAAATTGAATATTTAAATGAAGAAAAATTTACGGACGATCTATTTAAAAATTATCAAATTTTATCATTAAAATTCATAAATTGTAAATTAAAAGAATTCAAACAAGATGCTTTTTTAAATTTAAATGGTACAATTCAAAGTTTAACTATACAATGTGATTTAACCAAGATACCAAATGATTTATTTTTGTCGCTTTATAATCTAACAAAACTTAATTTAAGTGGTAATAATTTTGAAAAAATTTCTTCTAAATCATTTATTGATTTAAAAAATTTAACTGAATTAATTTTAGAAAATAATCAAATTGAAAAGATAGAAACCAACGCATTTTTTTCATTAGATAATCTTGAGAATTGAGTTTAGCCAAAAACAAATTATCGAAATTCGAAAATAATGCCCTTAAAAATCTGAAGAAATTAATTACCTTGATTTATCTTATAATCAATTTAAAGAAATTGATAAAAAATATTTAAGTGATTTTTCAAATCTTTTGCATTTAAATTATTCCGACAATCAAATAAATAAACTAGTTAGTTCAGTGTTCATCCGTAATTCGCAATTAAAAACATTAAATTTAGAACGTAATCAAATTAAAGTGATTGATTCATATCTTTTAAAAGGTGTTCGTTTTTTGCGCCAATTTTTAATTTCAGGTAACCAAATCATTGAAGTTGCTAAAAATGCCTTTACGTCCACAACCAGAATAAGGGAAATTGATTTATCAAAAAATGCTATTGTAAATATATCAACAGGTACTTTTAATAATTTGCAATGGATTGATTACATAAGGGTAAATGTTTTTTTCAATTTTAATTTTGTTTTTGAATTGTAATGAAATTAATTTTAATCAAATTTTAAAGCTACAACATAATAAAATTGAAAAAATTCAAACAGGAACTTTTCAAAAGATGTACCGAGTTTTTATAGATCTCAGTTGGAATAAAATTGAAAAAATTGAAAAAACTGCATTTAGAGAATGTCAAAAATATAACGATTTTAGTAAGTTAATTTTTTAAGATTAAAAACTTAAATTTTAAAATAGTTTTTTATAGCAATTAATGAAATTAAATTATTTTTTTTAAAATTAATTAGGATCTTTCACACAACAAATTAAATGAAATCGATGACGATATGATTGAAGATAGTGATGTTCATATTCTACTTTTGAATCATAATTTATTGAATGATACAAACTAAAATTGGAATCTCGAATATGACCTCGATTACTATGTTAAATATAAGTTACAACTCATTAACCAGTTTAAGTAGAAAATCTTTTACTTGGCAAAGTAGAAAACTTTATGAGTTGAATACTATTGTGAGTTAATTAAAAAAAAGAGGTATTAATTTAAAAAATTTAATTTAAAAATTTTTTTTAAACATTTAGGATTTAACTCACAATAAATTTACGACTTTAGCAGGATCTGTTTTTGAACGTTTTCCTTCAATTCGATTCATACTAATGCAATATAACAAAATAAAGCGTTTAGGTTTTGGAGCCTTCGGAGCACTACCAACATTATTAGAATTAAATTTAGAAAAAAATGAAATTGTGGACATAAATTCTGGAAGTTTAGGAGGTTTAATTTCTCTTAAAAAACTAAATTGTAGTTATAATCGTTTAAAGAAATTATTTACAATACCTGTTGCATTAAATTATCTATATTTGGATTATAATCAAATTGAAGAATTACAAGGTATTAATAATCTTAAATTACTTACTAACAATTAATCTAAAATTTTTTTAAATAGAATTAAAAATTTATTTTAATTAAAAACTATTCTTTACATCAAACAATTTGATAACTTGTTTTCTTTTTACTTAAGGTTCATCATTCCTTCTCTTAATTCTTTATTAGAACTGCATTTAAATCATAATAAATTAAGTTCAATTGATGGAGATGCATTTCAAAATTTAATTACTTTACGAACATTATCTTTAAGCTTTAATAATTTTACTGAAATTCCAGATTATCCACTGCAATCATTAAGATCTTTACAATATCTAAATTTAGATTCTAATCAAATAACTTACTTAAAAAAAGAACAATTCGGTAAATTGCCGGTGGTGTTTGAACTGAATTTACAAAGAAATTTAATATCGAATATATCAGTAAAAGCGTTTGGAGGCTTGTTACAATTGCTAAAATTAAAATTAAGTGAAAATCAAATCTCTAAATTAGAAAATGGTGTCTTTGAAACTTTGGTTAGTCTTCATACTTTAGATTTGTCGAGAAATAAATTATCGTCATTAGAAAATCGTTCGAACGGATTATTAGAAGATCTTTTATCTCTTGAAAATCTTTATCTTTCACACAATCACCTTTCATTCATAAAACCAACTACATTTCCTCGTTCACCATATATACCGTATAAATTAAAAAAACTTGACTTGAGTTTTAATTTTATACCTCAAATAACACCTGTATCGATGATGGTCTAACAAAATTAGAATATTTAGATCTTTCTCATAATATATTAAATGAGATTCAACAAAATGTACTTAGAAATATAAGTCACTTAAAATATCTTGATTTAAGTGATAATCAACTTAGAAATTTAACCAATAATACCTTTTATGGTTTAAATGAATTAGCTCATTTATATTTAAATAATAATCAAATAATGGAATTATCAATTGAAGAATTAAGATCTCTTAAAAGTTTAAAATATTTAAACATTTCAAATAATTTTTTAGGTGGAAAAGAAAAAGAAAATGAAATACTACTTAAAATATTTGAAAAAAGAAAGAGAAAGTACGTGTATAGATATGGATCAATAAGTTCAACTAAATCAGTATATCCTTTAAATATAATTTATTTAATTGAGATTTTTATTTTTTATTGATTATTAATTAATTTAAATTATACAGATTAATAATATAATTGTAAATAGTTTAAAGAATAAGATTTTAGAGTTTAAAAAATAGAAATTATTTGATAAAAATTTAAAAAAACTAAACTGATTATAAATCGAATTTTTTTTCGTAAAGTTTGTTAAGTTTTAAAAATTATTTCCGGCATAATTTTTTATTTTTTTTTTAATGGTTGAGCAAATTTTTAAATAAGACAATTTATCAATTCGTCTTTGGTTCATCAGAATATCTCGAATTTGCTGTTTAGATCTAGCGTCCTCTTAACCACCAATGATGCTTATTATGAACGTAAAGATTAAACAATGGGTCATAATAATAGCCATAGAGACCATTTCCTCCATAGTAATAACCACTACTTGTTGCTAATTTAATAAAATTTGATCGCAACTAAAAGAATTGTAAAGCACAAATATATTAAAAGATTCATTTTTTTTAACTTAAAAAAAATTATTAATTTTAATTAACTTTAAAAAAGAAAATTCAAAAATTAATTGTAAAACTTTGAAATTTTAACTTTTAAAACAAACAAAAAATTAACTTATTAACTAAAAAAAATTCACTTGTGTAATGGCTTTTTATACTAAAAAATTTAATAAGAATTTGTAATAAATGACCACTGTTTGACTTGTGAACTTGATAAAGTTTAATTGTTTAATTAACCAGAAAAAAATTTTAGGTCACAAAAAAAAAAAAATTTTTACTCATAAAATTAATAAGCATTAATGCTTATTAATATAGAATTCTATATTAAAAATTTTTTTACGTATTAAGTAAGATTTAAAACAATATAAAATTTAATAAAATTAACCAAAACTCATTAGTAGAGTATCAAAGTTTAGGTCAACTTATAAAGTTGAACTCTAAAATAAATTTCCTAAAAAATTAAATTTTGCAAACTTTTTTATTAATTTTCGTATTCAAAAATTTGTCTGAATTTTGCATACAAATATATTAATTAACTATATTTATTTAAAAGATAGCGGTCAAATTATTACCTTACAAAAAAAGAACTAATTTTAAAAATATAAATTTAGTTAAATGAACAAAAAAGATAAGAAGTTAAGAAATTAGAATAATTTACAAATATTTACAACCTTAAAAATGCGAAAACTAAATTGTTATTTAAAACAATCTCAAAAAAATTCTAAATTAATTACTAAAATGTATCAAAATTACAGAAAATTAAACCTCTACAAAAAGACTTTTCTAATATAAAAAAGCGTTTTTAAACTAATACAAAAAAAAGCCACAAAAACTTTAAAGCAATTTTTTCTATATGAAAATTTCATTTCCACATTCGACATCATCTGACCATTCTTGCGAATCTTTAGAATGATTAGATTCATTAGACTGATTAAACGGTTGTTTGATTAAATGTATAGTTCGTTGACCTAGAAGTTAAATGAAAAAAAGAGAATTAGATAAGTAATTAAAAACTTAATATTTAAAAAAAAAATACGATTTTTATGAATTAAATGTATTTACTTGAATTATCAATTATATTTATTTCTTTTGAGCAGTCAGGTGCTATGTTCTGTTTTTCATAAACTAAAAAAAAATTATTAATTAAACAAAATTTTGGTCAAGAGAATTTAAAAATAATTTTTTTTTAAAATAACACAAGAGGTATTAAATTTATAAAAAATCCTATAAAAACACTTACACTTTAGGTTATAATTTAAAGTATCAATAATGTTCTTTTGCTTTTTATTAACTTTTTTCTTTTCACTTTTCGACGCAAGTGTCAACCAATTTATTTTTTCACTTCTATTTAAGGTAAAAAAAGCAATGTTTAGCATTAATTAAATTTATTAAAATTAAATCTAAAAAAAATTAAAAAATCTACTTACTCAGAACTAAAATTAAAAAAAATTCTACTTTTTTATTTGCATAATTGCAAAGAAAAACTAATCTAATAAGATGTTTAAAGTTATCCCATATCTTTGCATTTAGATTCATTTGATTTTCATCGATTGGTATGTCGTTAATTTCGACTGAATTTCTATTACAAAAGTCAATTACAATGTAAATATCGTCACTGAAAAAAGAAAATAAATTAATTTTAATAATTTAAGCAATAAATTTTTCTTAAAAAAAAAATAAAGAATAAAAATTTAAAAAAGAATTACCTTTTCTTTTTGGCAATCACAATTAAATCACTTAGCAAAATAATACAAACATTTGATTTTGACCAATTCGGTGATCTAAATGAATTAAATGATCCTATAATTGTAGTTGATTGAATTTCCTGTTTAATTTTTATTGCATCACAAATATTAATTAACCAGCGTGGAGTACAGAGAGTCGGATAACATTTCACATTTGTAAATTTAAGTTTAGGTATCAGATCTTCATAGTCTTCATATTGTTTAGCAGCTGCATTACATCGAGTTACAATTTCATTACAAATTTTAAGACAATCTTGAGTAAATTGATATGTCTCTGATTGAGGATCTGTTCGATTCAAAATAGCTTCCACTAGTAATGGATATCTTGTAATTCTTTGGACAGGTAAAAGTAGAAACGAATGTAAAGACAGTCCATGACATTTAGCATCTGATTCAAGAAGACGAAGAATACCAGCAAATTTAGGTTTGTCCTGTAATTGTTTGAGCAAACGTTCTTGTCGTTTTTTAAATCTACAATATTTAATATAAACATGAAATTTTTTTAATGAAAATCTATTGATAATATCACAAAATGTCTGAATATTTACACTTTCTAACCAACGTAGTTCAAGCTCTTTAAATAGTTCACTTGATACTTTTACTACATCAACAATATTTGAAAAAAGATCTTCTTTTTTACGTGAATCAATTATATTTGAATCACATAAAAACGTATTCATATAAAAATTTTTAATCAACAAATTAAGACTACGTAGATAACTAGCTTCCGATGCAATCAATTCAAAATGAGCTTCTTGCAATTGTCGTTGTTTTAAATCTAATTTATCAAGAATACCACTTTGTTTAACTAATGGTACCTCATACCAATAGACTTTCATATTATCTGCAATCAATTCCATTAAACTAGTACTTGCATCTTGATTTTTCATCTTTTTATTAAAATTATTACCATTTACATTTTGAAGATCATTATTACCAATTGGATGATTAATTAATGGCTTAGGCAGATTGCCTGTTAATTTATGTCGATTAGCATTTAAAATATGATAATTGTTTGCACAAACAAGTGTATTTGTTGGACTTAATGATTGTGACCACAATCCACCTCTTCTTTTTAGAACTTTATTAAATGAATATCTTAATGATTTTAAATCAAACGAATTAAAATTGGCTCCTCTTCATTACCGTCTTTATTTTTTAATTCTGTTGTAGACAGAAGCCCATAATTTTCTTTTATGTACTGTTCAGCAACTTTATTTGCAAATGTTTGATTATTTAATAAGAAAAATTGCTGCTGGTCATCTTGTTGACCGTCAATTAAATTTGAAGATGAAATTGAAGATTTGTTAAAAGAGTTTAAATGATTATTAATTTCATTTTGGTTAATAGAATTCGATTGCTGAACGTTGCGATTATTATGTTTTAAATTAAATGATTTTCGATTTTTAAAACTTGCTCGAGGTGATGAACTTCGTGATCTAGACTTAATTAAAAATTGGCTTAAATTTTTAATATTTTCATTTAGTTCAGGTGATAAATCTTTAGATGATGAAGTTGATTTATTAACTAGACTTTTATCTAAAGCTAACGAATTTAATTTATTTTTATCTAAAAATTGATTACTTTTATACAATTGATTATGGTTATTTAATTCAAAATTTAATTTCAAACTTCGATGCTGTAAAACGTTGAATTCATTATCTTTTTCATTTGATGAGTCTTCTTCGTCTTCATCACTAGTAGTACTTTCATCTTGAAAAGAAGTCAAGTAATATGAAGATTGCGATTTAAATGAAAGTGGTCTTTCATCGTCATAATACTGAATTATACTGTTGCTTAAAATATAGGGTTTAGAACTATTTGAAAGTTGTTGATTAATTGGTAATTCAGTTTCGACTCTACCATTTTGCAGTTTATTTGTTAATTTAGTTTCCTCTTGAGTATCTAACAAATTAGCATAGGAATAAAATTTTCTCGAATTCGCTAAATTTGAAATGGCTGTTGGTATTTTTTCATCATTCATAATGTATTTGTTTTATTTTCTCTTTCCTCATCTGATTTAATTTCATTTTCATGATTTAATTCCATATGGTTTCAATTTAAAAATTTGACTAATTCAATTTGATGACTGGTTGTTTTGACTAAAAATTAATTTGAAAAAAAATCAAGCGAATTTGATGATTAAAAAGATGTTCAAATATTTTTTACAAAATTGATGAATTTGTTTTTTAAATTTAATTTAATTAGACGAATTGTACTAAAATTAATTGTAAAATTAAAAAAAAAATTTTTTAATTAAAAAATAATTCTGTAAATCCACAATTATATCGAATATTGCATTCTTGTTTTAAAAAAAAGGTTTCTTTTATTTAACAAAAAAAAAACTTGAATAGATTAAATTTTTTGAAATTTTTGATTTTTTAAAAAAGTTTTGTTGAAATCTGTCAAAAAAGAAAGAAAAATTAATTTTAAATAAAGTATTTGAACAATTTAAAAATGATTTTTAAACTACTGTATTTAGAACTTTTTTAATAAAATTAATTAAAAAGATTTTTTTTTAATTTAGTTTTTAGCTAAAATATTTTATACATCTAGATTAAAAATAATTTTTTTTAATAAAGTTTAAGTTGGTTAGATTATTAAGTTATTATCAAAGTGATTTTTAGAATCATACAAAATTCTAATCAAAAAGTTCTAATATTTCAAAGAACAATATGAAAATCGTACCATTTTTAAAACTTCTTTTAAACTAGCCATAAAACTTAGAATAAAAACTTAATATACAGTTAACTTTAGAATCTATATTGTAGAATTTATAAAATAGAACTTTAAAAAATTATTTAATTTATGATAAATTATAATTAAAATTTTTAAACCTATTTAAATATAGTACAGAATTCTAAATTAGATTAAAGAATTAAAAATGCTCTACAAAAATTAGTCTTTAGAATTAATTAAATGCCTGCTAAATGATTTAAAATTTAAACCACATAAGTTTAAAAAAATTGTCTAATTTTTAAATTTGCAAAAATAGTTTTAATAAATTTTATTAAAATTATAAAAAGTTAAACAGAAAATTTATATTCGATAAACTACTTTCTAGATTTAAGATCTAGAATTTAGTTAACGATAAATCAAATAAGTAACCTTTATCAAAATTTTAAAAAAATTCTCTTAATTTTTATTAATTATAGTTAACGAATTAATTTAAAGTTAATTAAGTTAATTAACTTTAAAAAAAGAGGAAATCGTTTAGCTGATTTCTAATAATCGACAAAATTATTAAAATATTTAATAAAATAAGTAAATTAGGTAGTTTTATGAATTAAATTTATTTATTTAAATTTTCTATTGAGATTTCCTTAGATTAGTTCTAAGATATTAAAATATCTTAGAACTTTAAAGTTAGAACTTTCTAACTTAGAATTTTAAACTTTAAACATCTAAAATTTGAACATTTTTTATATATTTTTAACTCATCATAATTAATATATTCAGTTAATATTAACAGATGTAAAGAACCATTCTAAAAGGATTTTTCATCCTCGTAAAAATATCTGAAAAAAAATTTTAAAATCAAATTTACGAATTTTTCTTTTAATCAGAACATTGTTCTATGAATAATGTTTATTTAATAAACTTTATTTTAAACTATATTTTAGAAAAAAGTTCTAGTAGAAAGAAATTTTTTAAAAAAAAGTATCTTTTTTAAGAGCATCTTTTTTTTGAAAGTGAAATAAAAAAATTATAGAAGATAAGAATTTCAAATTCGATGTTTAATTTTTAAAATAAGTAAACTTATCTCTAGTAACTTTTAGAATTTAGAACATAAATTTTTTTTTATAAAATTCTAATTACTTACGAAATAATTGAGATAATTAAGGTTATTTAATAGTTCAATTATTATAATTAAAAAATAATTGTCTATTAAATAATAGATGTCTTGTAAATTTAAGTAAAATTACTAGTTCTTTAAATCTTGAAAATGAAATCTACAAAAATTTAAGGAATATAGGAAAAAATTTTCCTATATCTTAAATTTTTTTTGAAATTTAAATTATTTTATTTCTATTCAAAATTATTTATCTTAAACTAATAAATCTTTTTATTTAATTCTTATTAATTATTTTAAATTGATTAGTTATGTATTTTATGAACTTATAGAATTCGTAATGATTACTAAAAATAAGTATTTAATTAAAACCTCTTTTTACATTCTAAATTCCTTTAGTAAATGCTCCGCATGTTCTAAATCGTTCTAAAGTAATCATAATTTTTAAGCGAAAAAAAAAAGAAAAGTTTCCTTTAAAAAAACTATACGGTTCTAAAAAGATGATCAATATTTTTTTATAAAATATATATGGTTTCCTACTGCAACAAAAAAGCACTTTAAAATAATTGAAAAATTAAACTTAGTTTTTAAAGCACCTGATAGAATAACATTAATTAAATTAGGTTATCAGGTAAGAATTATGATTTATAAGTTTTATTAAATAATTCAGTTAATATTTATTCAGTTATGTTGATTTATTTACGAATTGATTCAGTTTCAATAATTGATTTAGTTAAGTAAAATGAAAATAAAATTTAAGAAAAAAGGTCTTTTTAAAAATTAAAGAATTTTTATTATAAAGCATCTAAATGATTAACTAATTTTTTAATTATTAAATTAAAAAATTGAATTAATTAATTCTATTTGTAGATAGTGCCTTAATTAAAAAAAAAGTTCTTTAAAAAGGCATTTGAATTAAAAAGAACATTTATCTGAAAAAGATATTAAACTAAAGATGGTTCCTATAAAAAGGTAATTTGGTTGCATATCCATAAAAACTTGAAATAACATTTAAAATATTTTTAAAGTTGTTCTAAATCTTAAATAGAATTTCTTTAAACTAATTATTTTAATGAATAGTAATCTTAAAATTTAAACACTTTTATTTAAAAAAATTAACACTCAAATTTTTTTTTCTTTAAAAATTTTTTTTAATTAAAATTGATAGGGCAGAAATTTTAGTATCACTAAATTCAAAATGATTAGAATTTGATCATTATGATTTTTACCATTTATAAATCAAGTAAAAATATTAAAAAGTACTTTTTTTTAAGTTCTAAATTTTAAATTCGAATTGGAATCACAAAATGATAAGTTGATTAAAGGAAAAATTGATTTTAAAATAAATTTAGCAAAAAAAAATTTAATTAAAACTTTGAATTAGAAATGGTTAATTTATAAAACAATCGTAATTCTGTAAAAAAAACTAAAATTTTTTAAAATACAATTCTAGAACTATTTTAAAAAAATGGCAATTTTGTTTTTAAATTAAGAAATTTATGGAAACGATATCTTTAAAGATGCTAAAATTCAAAGAAAAATCTAAAAGAAAACTATTTCAATTTTTTTTTTATTTTAAAAAAATAGAAGATTTTAAAGAGAACTTAAATTCATCAATCAAAAAGATATTTAAGAAAGTTAAAAATGTAATTAAACATAAAAAATTTAAAATAATTTTTAAAATAATTTTTAAATTCTAAAGAATTAAGATTTTAAAATAAAAATAAAAAAGATTTTCTTACAAAGAAATCAATACTTTTTTATAGAAAAAAGTTTTGTTGATTGCAACTTCCGTTTGAAAAACTTTTAATTCTAATTTTTTTTTTTTAATTTATAATAAGTAAAAAAACTTTAAAAAGATGACTCAAAAAATTTTGTCAAAAAAATTAAAAAACATTTAAATAATCAAAGGATTTCTTAAAAACTATCTTACAGTGAAAAATTTTCTAATTAAAAAGTTCTAATTAGAACTATCTTAAAATCTTTCTATCAAATGTTAAGATAGTCTGGAATTTAAAATTTATTATTTAAAGATAAATTTAGCTGACATTTAAAAGAGGACCTATAGTTAAGAATATATTCTTAACTATACAGAAAAAAAATTTTTTAAAAATTAATTTTATAAATTTACTAAAAATTTAATTTTGCAATACAAATGCAATTTTTTTAAATTTAATTAATTTTTAATTATTTTTTTTAAACAATCTCAATTTCACACTTAAACACTCGAACGCTACATTTAAGAAATTTATTAGTAAGATGACTCGAAAATAGAACTTATTTCACAAATTTATATAATTTAATTCTAATTAGACTTAAAAGAGATGAATTAAAGTTTTTTATCTTTAGAATTTAAGATAATTTTTAATAGATTTTAAGAATTTTAAGTTAATTGATTTTTTTTTTTTTAAATTTTCTATAAACCACAAAAAACTTTTAAAAAACTTTTTAAAAATGATTTAAATATTTAATAAACAGTATTTAAATTCTAAAAATTAAAATCTGATAAATTAAATTCTAATAATTAAAATCTAATTTTTAAATCAAATATTTAAATACCTATAAAAATGTTCGAAAATTGATAAAACATCAAATTAGAAAATGAAAAAAAAAATTAAGCAACATCGCAAAAAAGTGTAAATTTTTTTTTCTTCAGAAGTTTTGATTAGAATTTTTAATTTTTTTCGTCCTTCCCTATAAAAATCGAAACAGTAAACGCACGCATTTTAAAGTTTCATTACAAAACGACAACTAATTATTAAAACATCTTTTTCATTAAAGAACGCCATTTCTTTGTGGAATAAGTTTTTCTTTTCTAATAATTCTTTAGAATAGTTCTTTAGAATTATTCTAATAATTAAAATCATTTTTATAAAAATCTTTTTAACAATGTTTTTAAAAATTTAGTTATCATTAAGTATATTTTTAATTATTACATAAAATAATCTAATTTTTGATAATTAAGTTCATTTAAATTTAATATACTATTAGATAAATTATTAGATATATTATTAGATTAATCTAATAGTTATTTAATCTTATTGTAATCTAGTTTTAATAATTAGTAATGATGAAATTAGGATAATTAATTATTTTAGCTGCTTATTCTAAATTGAATGAATTATCATTAAAAGAATTGTTTAATTATATTCATTACAATTTCCTTACTAATTTTGAACATGTTCTATATAACTAAGTTCAGATCTTCAAATTTAAAAAAAATTATCAAATTATTGTTAATTTTTTATTAATTATAAATTCAACTAATTTAATTCATTTATTAATCAGTTTAGAATTCTTTTTTATAAGTAAGAAATTCTTACTAAGAATTCTTAGTAAGAATTAATTCTTAAGTTAGAACATTTTGAAATTACTAATTTAAAATTTAAAAATTAAAAAGTTTTTTTAAATTTACTGAAGTGTTGAACTTCAAATTTTGAAATAAATTTTTTTAGTAATTTAAAATTTAATTTTTAAAATTAATTGCGTTTAAAATTCAGAAAATGTCTTAAAAAATTTCGATACATGGTGTTTTAAATTATGCATTTTATAATTAATTTTATATAATTTTTAGTTTTCTATAATACAAATTTCGAAACATATTAGTTCTTTTAATTAAAAGTTTTAATTTAGAACAAAAAAAGTTCTAAGTCACATCTTTTTTAGCAATTTTTATCTGGAATTTAACTAAAAATTTCTCATTTTTAAAAATCTATCTTTTAAATATTTAAAAAAAAATCCTTTAATTAAATAATCTTAAAAAATTCAAAAAATCTTCGAAAGGTCTTCGAAAATTTTTGTCTTCAAATACCATTATCAAGAAAATAATTCATCTAATAGTTGAATTTTTTCTTTAGAACTCATTACTAAAAACTTTTTAGTAAAAAGAATTTAAGAAATTATTAAAGATGATATTTTAAATCTAGTAGTTTTAAATCACTAAATTTTTAGATCTTTAAATAGAGAAACAATGATTAATTTTAAAAAACTTAAAATATGTGATAAAACAAATTTATAGACTAAATTTGAAAAAAAAATCGAAAAAAAAGTTCAAGAAATGTTCTTTTGAATTTTAAAATTTAAAATTCGTCATAAAGTAAATTTAGTTATAAATCATTTTTAAATATTAGAACTTTTAAACTCGAAATTTGTTAGTAATAACGTATAACCAAATCTATAGATCTAACTGTTTTAGTTATTTAAAAAAGTTTTTAATTACTAAAAATGAATTTAAATGATAAAATTTAACTAAAAAATTTAAATAGTTTTTGAATTGTCTCATTAAAAAATATAAATTTTTAAAGTAGATTTGGTTTAGAATTGAATTCTAAAGAATCTGATTTGTAATTAGGTTAAAAAGATTTTTATTTTACCATTAAATTTAATTTTTTAAATTTAATAAATTAAATTAAATTTAAATAAACGAAATATTTTTTTGATCAATAGATTTATTAAATTTTGACAATTTTGATTTAAAAAAATTAAAAAATTTAAATTTTTGATATTTAATTTTCTATCTAATTCTATAAAAATAATTTTTAAACTTTTAAAATGTTAAATTACAGTTTTAAATGTAAAAAATAATTATAATTTAAAATTATTTTTACGAAAAATTTAAATGTATTCGTTAGAAGTTCTAAGTTAGAACATTTTTTTTTTAAATTTTAATTTAAAAATTTTAAAATTTTCATAATATTTAAAGAAATTTAATTATAATCAACTATGATTTTAAAATTTACCCTTAACTCTTTTCTTAACCAATAGTTTTAAATCAAAACATCCTTCAAATATAGGATTAATTACAGAAAATTTACATAATTAATAAAAAAAAAGATGAAAATGTTAAAAATAAAATTTTCTATATCTTTTAAAACTTCTTTATCTCTATAATTTTAAAATTACAGTTTATACTCTTTTAGAAATATTACCTTGTTAAAATATTTATCAATTATAAAAATTCTGAATTGTACTAAAACATTCAATGAAAAATTTAAATTAAATTAAATTTATTATCACTAAGAACACCATTCTTAATTTTAAAAATTTACAATTCAAGTAGTTTATTAATATAGCAAGTTATATTTAAAAGATACATAAATCAATAATTTAAAATTGATTTAAAAGAGTAAACATTATAATAGAAGTTCTAATATTAGAACTTAATATAATAATTCGAACTATAATACATGTTAGAAATATTATAGTCCTAAGAAGTTTTTTAAAAAAATGCTCGATTACAGAGTTTTTTTCTAATTAAAAAAGATAAAATGATGATCTCATGTCGAAAAAACCAATAAAACAAATAAAATTTTTATTTTTCTATTTAAATCATTAGATGATTAATAATTATTAATCATCTAATGATGATTAATTTAAAAACCAAATAAATTTAGATAAAATTAAAGTTTAATAATAAGAAAACTTTATTTAAAAATTTTTAAATTTAAAATTATTAGAAAGAAATTGTAGATTTATATACTATAGAATTTAAATACAAATTTTAAATGAATTCAATAATTCAGGTAATGAATTAAAGACTAAATTAGACTGATTTATAAAAATTTTCAAATTAAAAAAAATTACTTTACATATACATAATAGAATTTTAATATGAAAATTTTTAATTAAAATTTTTATCATACACACTTTTTAAAGACATAATCTATTAGAACATTTTCTAAAATGCCTATTGAAACCCTATATAAAATCTATAGATTTAAAATTTACTTTAGAACATACCTGTAAATTAAAAAAAAAAGAACATTTTCTTTGAAAAAGATTGATGATGAAATGATGTGAATTGCGTTGTAAATTGGATGTTATTAAAATTAAATTTTCATTAAAAAAAATTCGAACATTTCAGTTTTAGTAAAATGGTCTTCTAAAAAGTAAATGTGGACTATTAATTTGATAAGTTGCTCTCGACAAAAAAAAAGATAATTATACACTTTCAAATATTTAAGAAAAAGATTTGTTTAAAAACTTTGATAAAGATTAAGAATAAAGTTTTTTAAA
The DNA here is from genome assembly GCF_964058835.1 of Carex rostrata. Taxonomy (NCBI): domain Eukaryota; kingdom Viridiplantae; phylum Streptophyta; class Magnoliopsida; order Poales; family Cyperaceae; genus Carex; species Carex rostrata. The sequence goes on from NW_027601190.1 coordinate 33,911, forward strand.
AAAAAGTAAATTAGTTAAAAATTGATCAATTTAGAACTTTAAAATAGTTTTTAAAGAACAAAAATTAAAAAGATTTTTTAGAGTTTTTAAACGATTGTCTTTATTTGTTTAAATAGATAATTTCTTAATAAATTTATGGAAATTTATTGAAAAAATGTTTAATTCAAATTATCATTTCCGTTTTTATTTTTAAATTTAATTTAAAATTTTTAAATTTAAACTAATTATATAAAACTTTTAATTTTAAAAATTGAATTATAGTTCAAATTAAAAAAAAATTACTCTATTTAAAGATACAAATTAAAGCAAATCTTTAACCGATGGCAAATTAATTAAAATTGAATTAAATGATGAAAATTTTGTAAGATGAAACTAAATTAAATGTTTCAATAGACACATTTGCTCTTTCTTAACACAGAACTTTTAAAGAACTTTAAGTACAGGTAATTTTAGGAAATCAAAATTTTATCATTCTGTTTAAAAAAGATCACTTTCAAAATTCAAAAAAAATTCAAAAAAAAAGTCTAATTAAATAGAAAATTATCAAAAAAAAAAAAGTTAAATTTTAATTTAGTTGATTAAAGTAAAAATTTAGACAGTTAAAAATCAATTTTTTAAATTTAAATAATAGAAACAGTTATTTTAAATCAATAAGTTCACTATATAAATGTTGGTTTCTATAACACAATGCTATTTTAAAAAGTAATTTATTAAGTTAGTTTTAAAAAAAGTTTTTTTCAAAAATGAATGATGGTTGTTCTAAAATATCAACCTGATTTCCTATATTTAAAAAAAAAAAAGAGTAAAATAAAATTTATTTTATTCAATTGCTCTATTTCGAATAAGTTCGATTTTTTTATAGATTATAGAAATTTTTTTAATTTTACAAGAACTATACAAAAAATATTCTAGGTATATTTTTAAAAAAAAACTTTGAATTTATTTTTTTTTATAAAAATATAGGTTTAATATAGTTAAACTTTAACTAACTTCTTCACCGCACAATCGCTATTTTCACTTTAATATCAAATTTTTTTGAAATTTAGATGAAAATTTTAATCTTTATTTGTTAATAATTGATTTAAATATGCTCTTAATTCTAATGGAGAATGCTGGTGGTCAATGAGATGATTTTAATCTTAAAAATTAAATAAAAAAATTTAGAACTTTTGTTTTTAAAAACTATATAAAAACTCTTATCTTGTGAATTTAAGCATATACTTCTACTATTTAATTTTCAATTAAATTCAGATATTCGATTTGATTATATTTAATTTTTTCATCATTTTTTAAATTTAATTTTGCTTATTTGATTTAAAATTTAAATTTAAAAAAAAACTAAATTTGACTCTGTAACCAGGTAAAATCTAAGCTAATTGATTAAAATAATGACTTTCTTACCATTAAAAAAAAAAATAAATTAAAAAGGTAAACTTAAAATTTTGTAAACAAAAGGTTTAAAGCGCGAAATTTAAAAAAAAAATTAAATTGAATAATTCAATTTGAATTAAATTCAATAAATTTTAATTTTTTTTATAATAATAATTATATTAATTATAATTATTATAAATCATTATAACTAGTTAATTAATCAATAAATACTTTAAAAGCTGTACACGCAGGTAAGTGAATTTGAAAAATTTTAAAAGTGCTTTTAGAACATGCATTATAGCTACGAACTTCCAAAGTATCAAAATGGGCTAATTTTTTATTAGTTTTTTTTAATAATTTTTAATTATTATTGATTAATAATTATTAAATTAGTTACTAATTAGTTATTAATTTAGTAACTTAAGATTAATTAAATTTTCATACAAATTTAGGATAAATTTAATTATCATTTTAAATAAATTAGATCAGGTATTTTAATTTATTAGTTTTAGATGAAATTTTTTGAACTATTTGCTAAAAATACGAAAAATAAAATTCAAATTAAGGCTTAATTATTAAGCTATTTTTATTAGAAAAAATACAAAATAATAAACTAAATAAACTTATTAAAATTTAGTTTTAACGAAGGTCAATAGGGTAATTGCTAGATTAGATCTAAATCTAATCTAGAAACAGTACCATTTGATAAAATGTCTTTTGTTCAACTTTTTGGATTTTTAATTAATAATTTCATTTTTATAATTTAAAATTTAAAGAAGGTTAATAAGATTTTCAGAGAGATTGCATACTAAAAAAATTTTAGTCTAAATTTTATTAGTTATGAGAACTTTTTTTTAATAACTGAATCATAAAATTTAAGATATTTAAAAAATGGATAACTTCCACTTTAGTATATAACTTCCGGTATTTTTTTTTAACTTAATTAAAAAATTATAAAATAGAAATCAAACGTTTTAAAAGTTAATTAAAAAAAGAGAGTGCAAAATATAAAATTAAAAAGACTATTAAAATTTTAAGTTAAAGGTATAAATTAAATCTTTAATTGTGTTTTGATGCTTTGCTAAAAAACTTTCTTCTAATACTACTTCACAGTATGTAATATTATATTGATACATTATTAACCCACTAATTCTGTAATTAAAGGCTTTATTTTAATTATTCGATCTACAAACATTTCAACAAGTCTTTTAGATATCGCTTTTTAATTAGTTAACCTTTCTAACTTACTGTTCAAATTTTTTAAAAATCTTTATAAATTTAAAAATTTTTTATAAGATTTAAGTTATAAAATTTTTTTTTTTAATTTAAGAATTAAAATCATCTCCTGTAAAAAACTCAATTTTAAACATTAAAATTTTAAAGGTATAAAAATGATTAAAAGTAAAAAATTTACCTTTTTTTCTGATTTAGAACCAAGTTTTTATAACTAAAAAAAAAAAAAAATTTTAATGCCCTTTATAAAGGGTTAATATAGGTAATTATATAAATTAGTAATTAGAAATTACCTATATTAAGTAAAAAAAAGTTTTTTCGTAAAAACTAAAAAAATCGATTATTTTATAAATACTTTATTATTTCTAAAAAAAATTCTAAACAATTTAAACACGTGTGGGCCATTTTTGTGATGACCATGTATAAAAAAATAAAAATTACATGATTAAGTTTAATTAATATTTATAAATTAAAATTTAAAACTGATTAATTTAAATTAGCACTTTTTCTTTAAAAAAAAAAGTTTAATAAACTTAGTTTATATGAGTCTATTCTCTAAGTCTTTTTATGAAATAAAACAGTCCTATACAAATATTTTTATATGTGTTTTACACCTGTAAAACCGAATTTATCATTTAATTAAAAGAAATTAAAAAACTTGATTAAAGGTGACAATTCTATTACTTTTCTAAAGGTTAGATAATTATCTAATTTGACTAACTAATGTGTTTTTTTTAAAATTATAATCCTTTTTTTTAAATAATTTCATAAAATTATTTTTTATAGGATTTAGTACAAAAAAAATCTCTTTTTAAATTTTCATTATTCTGTTTTTTTATATTTGTCCGAATGGCATCTTTGAAATTAAATTTACTTTTACAATAATAATTATGATTTATATATGTCAATGCTATATAGATCAAATTAATCAAATCATGTTCATTAAACATTTTTTAATTTTTTCCGATTGAAAAATTAAAGATTTTTATTAATGAACTTATTTATTTAGATCTATAAATAAATTAGAATCTATTAATTTTAAATTTGTACAAAAATTTTTTTTCTTAATTAAAAGATGATTTTAAATCATTGATTTATTTCTTTTCTCAATCACAATCGGCGTTTTTTCACTTCCCGCGCTACTTACTGTAGACAATTTTTTACTCTTACTTAATTTAGGTAGTGCAGAAATTATTGGTGATTTTAAATTGCTTGATGCTGTTTGCAAAGAAGATGAATGTGAATGACCTAATCTTTTAGCACGGCTTTTTAAGGGAAAAATAATTGATTTTTTATTTGATGAAGATGCAAATAATTTACTTGATGTAGGATTGACTCCATAACCATATTGAGATAGAACTTGATTTTTTTCATATTTAATTTCGTCTTTTTTAGATGGCAATGCTGTAATTATTTTATAATTATTCAAACTATTTAAGTTACTTCCTAATAATTGATTATTAAAAACAGCTGGTAATTGATTTAAATTATTTAATTTTGAGCTCTTTACAAATGCAATTGTTTTAATTTTACCTAAATTTAAATTTGTTGGTAATTTAAATTGGCTTGCTTTTATCATAATTGGTTGTGAATATTTTCCTTTCTTAACTGATATTGCTTTCATTATATGCTCAATCTGCTTATTAGGCAATTCAAGATTTATAGTTGGCATTTGATAAGTTACTGTCGATTGATCTTTTGTCCGTGAGCCGGTATTTTGTTATCTAAAACAATTGCCGGTTCTCCTGTATAACTTGTTGCTGTTTGAGAAGATGTTGCTGAACTAGCACTTGCATAGCTATTTGGTTCATAACCACCATTTGATTGTGGTTCATTCATTGGTTGAGTTTCATAGTTATCATGATTTATACTATAACCATAATTTATTTCATGTCCTTCTGGTTTATTTGCAGATTGAGCACCTTGTGATTCATAACTACCACCTTGCTGATTGGCATCATTTGATTCATAGCTATTTCCACCTGAATTATAATTATCACCCTCATTTGATTCCATTTTGCCATATGCATTTAAATTATCAGGATCTATTTGTAATTGTTCTAGTTGATTCATTACATGACTTAAAATATCTTGAACAAAATTAAAATCAAATGGTGAATTCTCATAGTTTTCTGAACTATAATCATTTCCTTCATTCGAGTTATCATAGTTTTGATTATTATTTCCTGAATAACTATTTTGTTGATTTTCATAGCTACCACCATTATTATTTTCTGAATAATAACTATTACCAGAATCATAATTATTATTACCTGAATCATAATTATTATTACCAGAATCATAATTATTATTACCAGAATTATAATTATTATTACCAGAATCATAATTGTTTTCTTTTGAAGGCTGTTGATATTCAACTTCCGGAGATTTATTTTCGTTCTTGTAGCCAGTGTTTTCATTGGAACCTTCATATCCCCCGCTATTATTTCCTCCATATTCTTGGCCATTATCTTGTTGATAATTAGATTGTGGTTGGTTATAATCTTGCTGTTTGTTTTGATTACAATTCTTTTGTTTCATTGGTAAAGTTGGAGCGTTATACTCTTGTTGCTGTGGGTTTTGTTGATTATAGCCTTGAGGTTGTTGTTGATTATATTCCTCTCCACTTTGCTGATAATCCGAATTTTTTTGAGGTGCATAATTTTGCTGGTTAGAAGAATATTCATCAACTTTTATTTGTTGGGCATCATTATAATCTGAATTTTTGTCTTGTGGCACTGTTAATGAAATTAGTGGTAATTTATTTGGGCCAATCGATTGACCATATTTTTTAATATCTTCTTCTGATAACTGAGCCAGCAGTTGTGCATGTTTGTGAATTGTATCAGGTATATAATTAATTGAACTTAGATAATTAGATAATTGATCATGATCCAATGTGATTGTATTTGTTATTTTATGAGTATAAACATTTTTCGGTAAATGAATAATAGCTTTTGGTTTAAGAGGAAGTGGCTGTTGAGACTGACCATAATCACTAGATTGTTGTTTATAACAATAAACACAATTTAAACAAAAAATAAGTAGAATTGATAATTTAAACATTTTTCTTTCAATAGAAATTCAAAATTGAAAAGTGTAGATAGGAAATAAAAAAAAATAAATTGAATTAAAGCGGAAAAAATAGCCTTTTGATCTAATTTTTAAATTTAAAAAAAAATTAAATTTTCTTCTATATGAGAAACAAAAAATAATTCATTCAATTGAGGTTATTTAGATTTAAGTTAAGATAAGCATAGTTGGTCTAATAAATCAGCTTTATACACTGTAACACTTTTTAGCATACACAAACATTCTTTTAGCAATCACATAAATTAACCATCATCTAAATGTCCATTAAACACATTTTTTAATTTTAATTTTATTTTTAGAACAAGTTGAATCAGATCTATTTAATTTATATATTTAATGTAGCACAAACTTCATTAGTAGATTAAATTAAATTGATAATTTTATTTTTTTAAATATTTAAAAAAAAATAAGAACTTCATTAATTTAGATCATTAAGAATCATAAAGAAAAAAATTGAAAACTTAAAAAAAAGTAAAAGTTTAAAAAAAAAAAGAATCTATTTTAATAGAAATAAAATCCACTCTTTAAAAATGGATACTAAATTATTCTTGAAACCGATCATCTTCTTATATACCTGGTTTTTGTGAATCGGATTTTATGATCAAAATGATCTGATGATCAAAAAAAGGGAAGACATCTGAACTGAAAAATTCGTTTACATTTTTTATTTAAAAAATTAAAGAAGATTTTTGCATTAGTACTGTTCTTTTTTTAAATAATACACTTAGTTTTACTTGGATAAAAATGGGCAGTTCTACAATTACGACAAAGCTTACGCCATGACGGTACTTTCTCTTTTTTTTATATGTTTTAAAGAATATATTCCAAAATCTAAATGACCTGAATGACTCATAATATTTTTTGATGAAGATTTTCTAATATGAAGATAGTAAAGACACAGTTAGTTTAAAAAAAAGTTTAAAAACAGAAGATACAGAAACACTAAAGATTCATAAACGTATAACCTTCTGTCTATTTTGAATCAGGAGTATTCAGATAGCTGGATTATAATTTTACTTTCTTTTTCAAAAGAGAAAGTTTTAAAAATTTTAAAATAAAAGTATTTTTCATTTGCCTGAAGTTATAAGTTTATCTTTTTTTTAAATTGATGAACTCCTTTCTATAGTCTGCTATCTGATCTGCTACCAACAATAAGTTGATACATTCCTAGGTCTTTATTTTATTAGAAATTTTCATAGGTAAAAAGTTTTTTCTACAAAAATTCTGCTATTAAAGTTCTATAACAAGAACTTTTAAAGAAAAACTCTTTAAAAAGGTTTTTTTAAAGATTTTGTTTAAAATCATAAGGATGTCCGATTAGGTTTTTTTATTAGAACTATTGTTTTGTTAATACTATCATATAAAGGTTTCCTATAAAGTGTTGACTTGCGATTTTTATCAGAACTTTTTACTAACAAAATTTTTTTCATTCTTTCTTTATCATTTTAATATTAATTTTATTGAAAATTTTTACAGTTAATTAATAAGATTACATTTTTAAAAATTATATTTTAGAAAATTTAAAACTCTCATAAAATTGTTACAGTTTTTCTAAATTTTAAATGATGAAGCATTGATTTAATTAAATTAATAAAAAAAATTTTTTTTAAACATGTTAATATTTATTAAGACGTTAACTTTCGAACTGCTATAAAAATTCATCAAAAATTTTAGTATTTTTTAAAGTAATTATTTAACATCTTTTTATTATACAGTCAAGCCATCAACTCATTCAAAATAATTTGCATTTATAGGATTATTTAATTTAATCATTATAGTTTAAATTTAAAATTAATTTTAAATACTTTTGTTATTTTTAATTAAAATAATTTGTTGGTTCTGAAAACGATTCTTTTCTATAAACTTGATCATGAACATTAATATACCAATTAAATTTTCTATTCTTCTTTTTAACAAATCAAAAATTATTAAAAATCTTAGGTTTTGAACTACGTTTTACCTGCCAACAATTAAATACCTTATCATATTTTGATAAGATTATAACAACTTCATTTGATACGAATAATCATTAATAATTTATTCTAAATTGGTCTGTTAAATATGTACGTATTGGTCATTTTTTAAAATTTTGTGGTTAACAAAAAATTTTAATGTTAAAAGCATGATAGTTCTTTAACCAAACTAATTTTAAACTATCAAATTTTTTTTAAAACTTTTTTTAAGAACCTACATCATGTACTAAATATCCCATAGTAACAGTTCTTATACATGTTTTAAATAGCATTCGATATTTAAACATCTTTTACTAATGTTTTAAACATACAAGTACTCTAAATTATTTGTACTAAATTCATATACTAAAATTCTAAATGATGAGTGTGTTAAAATTTAGAACGATGCTTTAAAAAATTTAAAAATAAAAGTATTGCTCATTAAAATTAAACTAAGGTATTAAAAGATTAATTTAAAAAAAAAAATTTTCATTAAAAATAAATTTTAAAAAATTACAATTTATTATAGAATTTTTTTTTAAACCATTTAAATTTAATCCTTTTTTAATCGATTTTGAATTTAAAAAGATATACTACCCATATTATAAAAGTCAATATTTTTAAAATAAATCGCTAAAATTAATTTTTTTAGTAATTTATTTCATTTTTAATTTAATTTAGATCAGTTTTATAATTAGAAAAAATCAGATAATTTGAAGACTATTGTTATAATGTATCAAAGATAGTAAAACCCGATTTGTATTAGGATATTGTATGTTAAAATATCGTTTTATCGTGAATACCAGTCATAATTTTTAATTATTAACTACTAATTTTGATTAACCATATGTTAATATTTAAGATTTTAATTAAGATAGTATTAGATCATAATTGATAAAAGCATTCGGTAAAATGAAGAATCTTATTTTTGTACTATAAAATATTTTCCTATATTTTATCTTTGTATCATTAATTAATCTGTAACATTTAAATAATTAAACTAAATTAGTAACTAAAGAGTTACTGTCTAAAAAAAAAATTAATACTTTAAGAATTACTTTTCAATTAAAAATTTTCAAAATTTACTATCTTAAGTTTAGATTTTGAACATTATCTTTAAATTTTGCTAAAGACTTTGACTTTAAAAATTATTTAGAACTTTTAATTTATTAATTTTATCTAAAAAAAAATTGATATTTAATTACTTTTTTAACAAATTTACTATTTAAACATCTTTAATTCTTTTAATAATTTTTTTATACATAAAAATCGATTAAATAATTTACAATAAAGTCCATAATATTTAGAACCAATTTCTTTAAGAACTTTTTAAATTTTTTTAAATTTTCTTTAATCTATAAGCGCTCTTTATTGAACAGGTAAGTTTGTTAAGAAAATTTTATGAGAAAAAAGTTTTTGAAATTTTTTAAATTAAAAAAAAATTTAATTTGATTCAAACTAAAGCATCAATATTCTTGCATCAATATTTGGCTTTAAAAAAATCATTAAAACCCTTTAATCAAATTTAAAATTTTTAAAGGGTTTTTTTTTAATTTTTGTTTAAAACTTAAAATAAAAACTTTTTTTTCAAATTTATCTTTAATTTAAAATTTAAAAATGTTTAAAATTAAGCTAAATTAGAAAATTTCTATTAAAATTACTTTAAAAATTTTTTGATTAACCAGCAGGTATTTTAATTGCAATAAAGAAATTAATTTTTCAAACAATTTTTTGCAATATCTTTAACCCTTTTCTTGGATTTTTTTTGTTCTAAAATTTTTCTCTTCTCATTTTTTGATCTTATATTTTGATAAAGTTTTAATTTTAATATGAAATTTATCTAATCGACTAATGCTCTATATTTTTTTTAAGAAAAAATCTTAAAAAAGAAAAATTATTTTCAAGATTTATAAAACTTGAAAATTTTTTTATAGATTTATATCAAAAAAATTTCAACTGCAAAACTTTTCCCAAATGCTTTTAAAAGATTTGTTAGAGTACAACTTAAGATTTCAAAACCGATAGAACAAATTTTATACAGTAATTTTTTTGAAACAAAAAGTTAAAAAAATTAAGAAATTTTTAAGTTTAAAAAAATTGATTTTTAGGTTTAAATTCAATGACATTTTTAAATGGTTTGATAACTTTAAAAATTACATCATTTGAGAAAAAAAACTGTAACATTTTTTGATTCTCTGTTCTTTATCCTTTTACCATAAAATTATAGCCCTATAATGATAATATCCTTTTTTTTATAAAGTATTTTAATAAAATATCTATCTTCTTTTATACCTGTTACTTTTTCAACTTTCCTATTATCTTCAAAGAATTAGTGCAGTTTTATTTTATTTTTTCTTAAAATGAATAAAGATTTTTATACCATTTTTAAAAGAAAACTGTACTTCAATTAAGAAGAACTTTTAGTGAAAGTATTTTACTAAGTTTTATTTTTTTAAATCTTTAAAACATTTGACTACCTTTCAAACTCTTTTATTCGGTCAAATAAAATTAGTTTTATAACTTATCATTTTTCTATCTTCTAAAGTTATTCATAATTTATTCATCTTTTTATTTCGAGCTTATTCACCTTTTTTTAGCCCATTAACTATTCATTAAATGGTAAAGGTTCTTAATTGTGTATGCTATACATTTACACTAATTTTTCGAGAAAAAAAAAACTATTTTTTTAGATACCTTTGACTACAATTAGTAAACATTTTTTTTAAAAATAAATTTCTATATCTTTTTACCTATAACAAAAGGGTTATTCCTATTATTTGCATTTAATAAAAAAATATGGTATCTTATCTTTCTATTAAGCCTTTAGAATGGAAGCCATTTGATTATAATTTATTTTTAATTATGTTTGTTTAGTCATTTATTAATTGCAGACTATTTGATACTTTTAAAGTTTGAATAATTTTCTAAAATTTTTAAGTTTTTTTTCTTCAAAACTTAAATTTTAAAATTTAATTTCTACTTTAGGAAATGGTCAGTTTTTGTACTTTTTTAACAGTTTGCGAATGATTAAGTTTGACAAAACTAGATCGATTTGTAAGCTGCAATTAATTGACTGTTTATTGAACAGTGTTCATTGATACAATGAATATCCTTTTTTTAAAATTTATATCAATCTGTTTAACTGGCTTAGTTCGTACCAATTATTTTTATATTGATTTATTTTTTACAATTGGCTTGCTAATGTTAAGCAATTTTTTAGAATTTATACTAATGTATTTTATGAATTATGTATTATAATTGCTATGATCGACAATAAAAGAGGTAAATAGCATACTGAAGTATTGCTATTTCTTTGATATGATGCATAAAAAATTTTCTTTTATAATTTGTAAAATCAGTTTTATTTAGTAGAAAAAATGCTCTAAAAGTGACCCATTGATCTTATTGTCAATGATTTTTTTAAATAAAATTTTTTTATCTATTTTTTGTTTTATATATTTTTTGTGTAATCTAGAAAAAAACTAAATCAAAATTCTTTTAATTCTTTTTTTATGGAAATTTAGCTGAAAATCAGATAAAGTTTTATTCTAAAAAGTTAATTTTTAAGGCAAAATTTTAACTCTTTTTTCTTTAATTAATCGATATATAGAATTATGTCAAATACCTTTTATAAGATTACTATACATTGCCTAAATAAAAAAATTTGGTTCTACTTTAATAGAACCTCTTTACTGTTAGACTAATTTTTTATTCTTAACATCGGAATAAGATTTAACAAAAAAATTATCTTGGCCCTTGAAAATTATTAAATTAGAACTATTAATTTTGACTTTTTTAAACTTTAAACTTATTGTTATATTCGGCTTTAAATCGATTTTATATACAATCTTTGAATATGCTATTAGTCTAGATTCTTAAGAACTTGTTCTAAACTTAAGATTAAGTTAAAAGAGTAATTTTTTAATTTTAGAATCTAAAATTATTAAAAAAAAAATTAATTTTTTAAAATCTAAATTTTAAGCATAAAGTTCAAAGTTGTTTCAAGGGGACTATTGATTAAAATTTAAATAATCTTTTACCGATAATTATCGGATTTTATATATTGATCGAATTGTACTGTAAGATAATTTAAATTTTAAATTATTTAATTGTATTACGTGTATTGTAAATTACTGTACAATATGATTTTAATAAAATTAATACTATTTAAGAACTTTATTCTAAATTGGCTAAACTTTTCTATTATTATACCAAACAAATGGTCAGTTTTTAATCAAAAAAAAAAAAACAAAGTTTAGAATTAATAGAAAGTTAAATTTGATTATTAAACTTTATTCAAATAACTTAAATTAAGAATTTTTATGTAATTTTTTTTTAAATTTAAAAAAAAGGACAATTTTTTAAACTTTAAATTTGCCTATTTTTTTTTTCATTAAAGCAATTAATTTTGATATAGGAAGAAAAATTAAATTGTTATAAGAATTTTAGCCTTTAAAAACCTTTTAGCTCAATTTTTTTCTTAAACTTTAAGAATATTTAAATTACATTAGAACATTGTTACTTTTTTTAATTGTTAAACTAATTAGTTTTAAAAGGTTTAAGGCTAAGATTTTATGAAGAGCTTTATAGAAAAGAAGAGAAAGTTTTTATTTAAAACTTTTTAAAAAAATTTCCTAAAAAAATCTAATTTTTTTGTTTGTGAACTTAATTCTAGAACTGTTCTCTATTTGAGGAAGACTTTTTTTAATAGAATTTTCTATTAAAAATTTTAAAAAATTTTTTTAGATTTAAGTATAAAATATGTTTTTAATAAAAAAAAAATTGAACAAAAAATCTCAAGATCAAAATTCTAAAAAACGATAAACCAAAAGAAAAATAGATAAGACGTTTAAAGAAAAAATAATTCCTAAAAATCGAAAAAAAAATTTGATAAAAGGTTAGAAAAGAGTTTAAAATTAGAATTCACTAAATAAGTTATAAAGAATAGGTGTATTTGGCATAAAAATTATATAAAATTTAAAGGGAAATATGCTCTGTAAAATGTATCATTAATTTATATCTAAATATTCTTATAGAATGTTTTAATAAAATGATCTAATTTTTTTTAAAACAGATTGTTCAAAAGTGCTGTTAGCGAATGTTCTAATATACAATTTACCTAGATGTTCGAACTTTCTATATTTAAAGCTAAATGTTCTGATAAAAATTTTTTTAATAAATGATTTACAATAACCAAATAATATTTAAAAAAGGAAAAGAAAAAGAACCTCACAAATAGAACCAAATTAAGTATGATAAAAACAGAATAAATTAGGTAAATAATAGAATAAAAACGAAAAGTTCAAAAATGAAAAGTAGAAGATGTAAATTTTACATTGTAAAACGAACAATTTCTAAAGATTAAGTTACTAAAGGGTATTTTACTAAAAAGTGAATGTTCAGTAATAAACCCTATAGTAAATTGATCTTTATCAGTGGAAAGTTTTTTCGAAATATAGTAAATGTATTCTCATTTTTAAGTATTTTTTCTTAATGAATTTTTTTTTTTTTCATTTTTAAATATTCGAATTAAATTTAAAGATGAATAGTCAAAGATAAAAAGATGATTAATAAAAAATTTGTATTTTAAAATTAATTTTCTTTTAAACGATTCTCATGCATAAGTTTATTATTTTTCTATAAAATATAGGATGTAAAGGTAAGATATAAAATGTACAGGTAAGATATAGCATGTATAGGTAAGATATAGAATGTACAGGTAAGATATATCTATAGATTTTTTAGAACTTATTTATAGAAGCCATTTCTTCCCCTTAAATTTTTTAATGATTTATAAATTTGCTTTTTTTATGACCACATTAAAACAACAAAAAAACTTATTCTAAAATTTGACTTTTTTACACATTTTTAAATTACTTCAAGGTAAATACATAAAACCACAATTCCTTATTTTTTACAGTAATTCTGCATTTGAACATTTTAAAACTTTTTTTCTCAGAATTTAATTTATAAAATCATTTATTCTTAATCTAAACTTTAGATTCTAAAGTCTATAACAGTTCTAGATCTATACAATGTTTCAAAATTTTTAAACATTGTATAATATAAATTTTATATTGTGTTCTATATTAGAACACTAATTTTAAATTAGTAATTTATCATAGGAGATTTTTTTTTTATAAAAAAAGTTCTGTTAAATTTTTTTTTTCAATTTTTAATTTTAAAAAAATATTTTAGACTAATTGTAAGAACTAGTTCTTTTTATAAGCAAATATAGAAAGAAATCTTTTATTAACATAATTAGCTTTAAATTGTAATCGTATTTAGACCTGAATTTTTTGAATAAAAATTTAATTTAATTTATCTTTAAAAAAAGCATCAAAAAAAATCGATTTAAACTTTTTTTTTTTTTGAATATTCTTTCTAAAAAAAACTTTCTAAAATGAATTAGCTTTGTCCTATTACCTGTAAAAAACTAATCACTTAAGTCACATTAGTAATACTAATTTAGTTATTTTTAAACCGATTTGAAATTATTGATCTGAATTTTAGATTCTAAAATAAGGCTAATTTTTATCTTTGCTTAAAATCTTTAAGATCTAGCCAGAGATTCTAAAGACCGAAATTTTTTTGTAATCTAATTATTTGATAAACACTATTTTTTTTTGTCAATAAACTGATGTTTGATAAACCTATATTAAAAAAAATTATTGAGCATCTTTAGTAGATGCTCAATAAATTTTTAGTATTTTAAGATTTGAAAGGTATTAGATTTTGTTCTTAAGGATTTTTTTATAATTATAGATTTTATGTTTTAAAGTATTAAAAAATTATGTTCTTTTTATGATAACTTTTAATTTTTTTAATTATTCAAATTATAGAATAAAACTTAGAATGTACTAAGTTTAAAAATTTAAGTTAAATTAATTAAATTGTATTTTATAATCTAGATATTCTAGATATTCTATAGATCTTAATAAATCTACTTTAATTGGTTAAATTAGTCTAATTAAATTCAATAAAATTTTAATTTTTGTGAAAAAAAAAAATTCGCAAAAAAAAATTTTTCTAACTTTAATTGAAAAGTTTTTTAAAAAGAATGATTAAGAATTAGACGAGTATTAATTTTTAATAATTAATTATATAGGTCAATTTAATATGTTTTTTTAAAGTTTTAACTTTTTATTTTAGACCAAATCGAAAGTGAATCAAACTTATTTTTTATCCAATATTTCGGTGTGATAGAGTAATGTTCAAATGATGTAAGTGATGTAAGTGATGTTAAAGGTAGTTTGACTATTAAACTAAAAGACTTTTAGTTGCGTTTAAATTATTCTAAAAAATAAATTATTTCTTCAAATTTTAGAAATTTTTTTTAAAACTTTTTTTCGATAAGATTTAAAAAAAGATAAAAAAATTTGAGCGTAAAATTAACGCGTAAAATGATACTTAATCATAAATATTAGTTTTTTTAAAAGATGTTACTAAGTTTTAGTTCAAATTTTAATTAGATTAATCCATTTTAAGTTCACTTAATTCTAAAAAAAAAATTAAAAGTAACAAAAGTTATTTATTGCTTTAAATTAATAGAATGATCTACTTTTAAATTTGAATTTTGAATTTAATTTTTCATAAAATTTCAAAAAATTTTATAAAAAAGTATTTAAAAAAGCTTAAAATATGCTAATAAAAATGTTCAAACAGAAGTTTGTTTAATCAAAAAAAACAGAAGAGTTCTATATTCATCTTTTTCCTAAAGCTCTTTTCAAAAACTTTTTTCTTTTGCTTCAGATTTTAAAATTATTTGTCAAATTTTTAAATTTGATTAAAAAAATTTTTGGTCCTAAATTAAGTTTAAAAAAAAAGGTAAATTTGTTTTTCTGTAAGTATACAAAAGGATCAAATTTTTAATTATAATTTTAAATTTCTTAATCTAACAAAATATTCTTTTTATCAAAAAACTATTTCATAATTATAGAACAGTTCTATTTAAATTTATTAATTCAATAAGTTTAAAGAAGTCATTTGAACTTCTCAAATCAATATAAAATATAGTTCAAAAGTTTAAAAATTTTAAATTAAAATTTAATAAAAAAATTTAAATTTTAATCATAATTACTTATAGTAAACTACTTTAAAAAATGTTAATTTTTTCTTCTAATTTAATTTAAAATATTTTCAATATTTTCAATATTTAATCTAGATTAAATTTTAATCATTATACAGCTGATTTATCTAAATAATTTGAACCAAATTCTCCAAATTTTGAATAAATTTAATTTTAATTTTAATTTTTTGACATCTGATTAACTTCTGATTAAAAAAAAAAATTACTTAAACACTAAATATTTTAACTCTTCTTTAGTTATAGGCGACTAAATTTATTAAATTTAGACACTAAATTTGATAAATGCTTTAAAACTTCCAATTACTTGTTGAACATTTTTTAAATTAATTTTTTTTTTTTGATTTATTAATTAGCAAATCATATTAAATTACAAATAGTAAACTAATTTAATCCTTTTAATCGCTTTAAAAATCCCTTTCCATATAAGTTATCACATAAAAATTCATCTTAAGTGATTAATTCCTGTATTCAAAGTTCTTAAAACTTCTTTTTAAAAGAACTTTTTTTTAAAATCTGTATTTAGAACAGTTTTAATAAATATAAAACTAATTTTGCAAATTTTGTTCAAAATTCGAATTTTTAACTGTGTGATCACTTTCATTAACTAAATTAGTTTAAGCTAATTAAAATTTTTAATTTTTATGTGTAATAAGCCCTTGTTCATCAAACCCACTCTATTCATTTATCTTTTTTTAATATATTAGATTAATATTTTACGAACAAAATAAGATTTAGCTAAAGAAAGTAGCACCTTTAAAATTGTTTAAAAGAATTTTTTTTTCTAAATGCAATGGTTATTTTAGGTCATTTTTAAGAAATATTTTATAGAGATAAGTTTTTATTCAAATTTTATTAATTTCCTCTGCTTACTAGTTCTTGAAACTTTCTAAGTTCTTTAGAACTTTTTAAATACATTTGAAAAAGAAAGATCTAAGTATATTAAGGTAGAAATTAAGTGTTAAAAATTTTTCTATATTTTTTTAATTTTTTTAAAAATAAGAAATCAAACTTTTTAAATTAAAGTTTATTAAATTTTCAGTAAAAAAAATTTAATTAAAATTAAAATTTTTAAACCTATATAGGTTAATTAAGTTTTTTTTTAAATTTATCTTCATGTTTTAAACTAATTCAAACAATATGATTACTAAATTAGTGAAACAATCAAAAAAATTTTTTAGACCATAAATTATCTAAATCAGTGGTGTAAGTTATTAAAAAAAAACAATTTTAGAAAAATGATCTAACAAGACAGTTAGCTTTTTACCTGTCTTTAAATGCCCCTTAACAAATTATCTCTGGGTAATGATTTTTTATAAAATCGAATATAAACTATTATAATTCTTAAAATTTTTATAGTTTAATTATAATTAAACTGATTTAGATTTTTTAAAAAGCTAGAAAAATGCTTTTTAAAGGTTTAAAGCTAGAACTTTTGGTGAAATTAATGCTTTAAATGTTCTAGCATCAAACTTCGAACTTCTCGAATAAAAGAAAAAATGTTCTAAAGAGTTTTAAATTAAACAATGTTTTAAATTAAGAAGAAAAAAATTAAATTTTTAAATTTAGTATCAATACTATTGAATACTTAATTAATCTTCTTTTTTTTAGTGTTAAACAACTTTCGAGTAAAATATTGAAGTCATGAAAACTTAGTTTTTTCCTTAAAAAAGTTTAAGGGGCTTTAGATTTTCTTAATTTTTACAGTTACAAAGCCTTAATGAGCTCTTTGAGAACTTTTTTTTATTTTATTTTTCTTTTTTTTTTTTGGTTAAACATCAATAAATTTAAATAGTTTTAAAATAAATGATTTTCATCTTTAAAATAAAAAATCTTTAAATGTCCTAATTCTAGAATTAAAAAAAAAAAAGAACTTTTTTCCAATAAATACATTTTTTTTCCATTTAATAAGCGGGATATCTCTTTAGGACATAATTTTAACAGATATATCATAAAAATTATTTATCTTTTGATACTTAAACAAATTTGACATTTTATTAAAATTGATTCAATCAAAAAAAATTTTAGATAATCAATATTTAAAAATGTATTTTACTTAATTTTTTTCCTCAAATTAAACACTTTGAATACTTAATTTATTTGAAAAAAAAAATCTAATTGGATTCATTGTTTGATGAATTCATGTAAGACCTTATTAATACCATTCGCGACATAAAGAAAATGTTTAAAAAAAATTCAATTATAACGTTTAAGAAAAAAAATACTTTTTTAGATTTAAATTAGAACTATATTTAAAATAATTTAGTTAATTTTAAAGTTATAATTAGAATAAAACTAATAAAATAGATAAAAGGACGACTAAAAGTGATAAATTAAATAAAATTTAATTTCCTTCTTTCTTTTTTTTTTCAAAAACTTGATTTACATTATTTGAAAGATGATGAAAAACATAATAAAAATTAATTTTTTTAAAAGAACAAAATGCATAAGTTAGAACATTTTAGATTAAATGTTTTAAGTTAGAAATTTTGAATTAGAACATCTAAATTCAATTGGTCCTATTTTATTAAAAATTATCATTTGTATAAAGTAGTACAAAAAATTTGAAGATGTTCAAAATTTTGGGCACTACGAACTTAATGTATATGAAAGTGAAATTTGATTTATACTTTTGTACACCTGTGTAAATGCAATAAATTGCATTTAAATTTAGATTAATTAATAAAAAAAAAAACATTTAAATTTAACAAAAAATTGCTTTTTATTGAACAAAAAAAAGGTTCTTTTGTTAATAGAACATCTTTAATATTTTATACTTAAAAAATCTGTTTTACAATCTATAAAATAGAACTCCCCATAGTCATTTAGAAATTCGGACTTTTAAATAGTGTTAGTTTTAAAAGCTTAAATTTGTAGAATTAAATTTTTATTTTAAACTAAATTTATATGTCTTTAATTTTTTTACCTTTATTTACTTGATAACTGTTCAAAAAAGCATAGAACTTTATAGTTACATTAACTATGGTTAAATAAATAGCGCTATTTAATAGTATTTATCTCTTTTTCGTGATCCTTTTAGATTATTTCCAAAATTTTATTCAAAAATAAAGTTCTTTTGCATGATATCATGTTGACTAAGTGAAGGGATCTTTTAGAGTGCGAGCTAATTTAGTTCGTTTTGGTCTTAATTTTTTCTCTTATTAATTCAATAAAAATCGATAAATTTACCCCAAACTAATTAAAAATGATTTTTGATAATTTTTTTTTTGAGTGATGTACAGTTACATGAAATGCAGGCAATTAAATTTATTTTAGTGAAAAAAGAGTTACTTTAAAGTTTAAATTTAAACCTAACCTTTTCTTCTTTTTTTCTTAATTTAATAAATGTGAATGTAACAAACTATTACGAAATTAATTACCATGCTTCTTTTAAATAAATCTCGATTATCAAAATTCATATTCTTTAACTTTGATTACCTTTTTAAAAGATGGGTTAGAAATCTTTTTTTAGCCTAATATTTTAAAAAACTTTTTTTAAATCTTTTAGAAATTCAGAATTATCCTTTTTTAATTAAAAAAAATTAAAAAAAAAATGAAGTTTAAAAAAAAGTGAACTTAATTTTTTTATTAAAAATAGAAATTTAAACCTTAAGGCCAATATTTTTTAAATCTATTAACCAAAAAATTAAAATACTGAAATTCGACAGTTTATATTGTATCAATGAGTACTAATAGAATAACCAGTTAAAATTTAGTTTTAATTTTTTTCAATGCATTTAAGTATTTTTTTCTTAATTTAATTAGTTTTTTTTAAAATTTAATAGAGACCGGAAACTAACAAGGTTAATTTTTAAATTTAAAATTCTAATAAATCTAGCAACAAAAAAAATTCTTAAATAATTTTTTTAGACACCAAATTTTAAAACAAATTAATAATCACTATAGTAATTAAAAATGGGAATCTTTATTAAAAAAGATTAATTTAATATTTAAATTTTTTTTGATACATAAGATATTAGTACTGCTAAGTTAATAGTATTAAGTATCAAATTATTAAAAGATCATTTTTTATCATAATAATTCAAGAGAACATTAATTAATGATCTCTTTAGAATAAACATCTCTTTAAAATTTTTTTATAGTCTAGATCGTATAATTAATTTTCTATAATCATTAACAAGAGCTTAATATTATTTAAAATTTATTAATTAATAATATTGATTCAATATGTTTTTAGTTCTAATTAAATTCTAACTCTAATTAAATGCTAGTAAATAAATTTTTTGTTACAATAAATTCTGTACTTTAGAATACTTTGACAGTATTCTATATAGGTTATTTCAGTATTCTATATAGATTATTTCAGTTGTAATTATAAAATAGTTTAAAAAACTTTCATTTTTTAGATCTAAATACTTTTAATAATTTAAATTTTCAAAAAATATTTTAAGTCTAGATTTAAAAAAGAACCTTTCTAAGTTTAAAATTTAAATTTTAAATATAATTAAGGTTATTTAAATAAAAAGCAAAAAATTATTTTTGTAACCCTTTGATTTTTAAACTTTAATCAAATTTTGATTATCAAAAATTTTTATTCAAAATGTTTATCTATAAGAATGCACAAAGTATTGCTCTTTCTAGGACCTTACAATCATATAATTGACTTAAAGATTTTTTAAGTTTAAAATTGTTCTAAAAATAATTTTCATTTTTTTTTTGTTAATCAAAATTTAGTTTTAGAATTTAATCATGAAAATGTAATTTAATAAAACTTTTTAGTAAAGTTCGTTTACTAAATAAAACAAAGTCTATTTAAAAAAAGAACATTATTTCTATTTTCAACTTATTTTATCCGCTATTTAAGTAATACTAAATTAGTATGTTCTTTTGTAAAAAATAATTATATAATTTTTAGGTCTAAAGGTGTGTTAAACTTTTTTTTTTGAACTTTGAAAAAAAAAAATCAAAGATCTTTGAAATTAAATCACTTTGAAAAAGCTTTGAAAAAATATGTAACAAACTTTATAAAGTTCGTTTTCTATTTGATACATTAATTCTTGATTCGATAGATCAGATTTAAATACTAAAATTTGTTGCCAAATTAAATTTTTTTTTAAATTTTATATATTGCATAACTGTTAAAATTTAACTTAAAATTATTAGCATGTTCTTAATCTATATAGGTTCCTAAAAAAAAACTTTTGGACAGTAGTCAAATATTAGAATTTAATAATTTTTAATTTTTAATTTTGTTCAAAATTATTAAATTAAAATTTTTTAAACTTAAATTTAGTCACGAAAAAAGATCAGTTTAAAGTTACTAAGAAATTAAAAAAAAAAATATTTCAAACTTTATTTAAAACTAGTCTAAAATAATTCATCTATAAAATCTAAAGTATAGATCTAATGTTTTAAAATATATTTTAGAACATTTTATCTATTTTTAAATTGTTAATTAAGTATCGTTAAAGTTTTTTTTAAGAGTATATTTCAAATTAAAAATGAGTATTAATAACTTTTTTAAAAATATGTTCAGTTGATTTGACTTATGAATCATAAATTGTGGTCTTAAAAGAAAACTTTATTAGTTCTAAATTAAGAGTACAAAAATTTAGACGTAGTTATAAAGAATTTAACAAATTCAATTTAAGAAACTTTTATATTCGTTTTAATTTTACCTGAACGTAAAAGACCAATTTAAATTAAAACATTAGTGTTTAATTTAGTTAATCAAACAAATGATTTTTAAATGAAAATTTATTGTTAATTTGTTAAATTTTTAATTTAATTAAATTTGAAAACTAAAAAAGAAATATATTAAAAATATAATTAAATTGACGAAGTGATTTAGAACAAAAACTAAAAAGTAAATTGAACAAATTATAAAATAGTAAAAAAATATAGAAACGAAAATTATAAAAATCTAAATTTGAAAATCCCAGTATTTTCATCAATAAACTCTTGAATGCTTTTTATCAATTTTATGTTTCTTGTCTTTGTTGCTACTTCCGTATTTCGATCCATACAATCGAACATAGATAATGTTAAACCTGATTCAATGTAAGGATGTACACTTGCAAAAAACAAATTATACATTTTAAAATTGATTTTAAAATCAATTAATAATTATAAATTTAATTAGAATTTATACTTACGAATTTGTAATTGAAACTTTACTTTTTTTATGTCGTAAGGTAAAATACATTGCTATATTATACTCTTTTAAAAAATTTTTAGGAACCCATAATTTTTTAATTAAGTTTACGTTTGATAGCAAAAGGATAGAAAAAATTTGCTAATTTTTTTTTCAAAAGAGTTAAAGAAATTAGATTTTAATTTTTAAAATCAATAATTTAAAAGATTACCTGTTGTTTCTGAGCTAACAAAAAATAGATCACTTTGAACAAAATTCATAATAATAGGATTTCTTAGAATAAAACATCTATCACCGTAGGCTTTTTTTTCTTTAACTTGATCTTTTCTAAATAATGTTTTTTCATAAAAAACTCTAGATAATAAAGATTTTTTTGGTGAATTAATGGCTACATTCATTTCCTGTTCTTGATCCCAAAAACAAGCAACACGTTTGTCTTTGAAAATATCATCTTTATTTTTAATAAGATTCGATGTATCTACAACGACCTTAAAGAATTATAGAGTTTTTAAACCAATTAAAATTTCTAAATTTTAGATCTTTATTTAAATTATTCTAAATTATACTTACCTTATTAGTTTTTAATGTTATTTGTTAAAAAGAGCTGAGCAAACCAAAAAAATATAAGACTAAAAAAAGGAAAAAAATACTAATTGCAGATAATTGGTCATTGCCATCTTTAGAATAGTTTGAAAATAAACTAAATTTAGAAAAAAAAACTTTCCTTTTTTTGATTTAATTTTTTAATTTTTTGATATGCATTATTGATAAAAGC
Source organism: Carex rostrata (assembly GCF_964058835.1). Classification (NCBI taxonomy): domain Eukaryota; kingdom Viridiplantae; phylum Streptophyta; class Magnoliopsida; order Poales; family Cyperaceae; genus Carex; species Carex rostrata. The sequence continues at coordinate 56,536 of NW_027601190.1, forward strand.
GTAAGATAATGAGATAATTAGCAGCGATAAAAAATAGTAGATTAAAAAGCTCGGTTCCTATATTAAAATTATTGATTAAATCATAATAAGAAAACTTTTCATTTCCTTCAAGGCTATGTGCTAAGACAATTTTTTCCGTTTTTAATGGTAGCGTTTTTTCAAGCCATGGTTCGTACAAATCATATGGTTCTGCTTTTAAGAACAAATCTACTTTTTTAGATTGCATTAATCCGAGAACACCAGAATAGGTTCCGTTATCATATCTTGTTCCTAAAATGCTTCTGCCTATTTATTTTACATTTACGAAACTGTTTTTTAATCATTATTTTATCTATGCAACTACCTATTAAAGAATTTTTGGCCGAAAGGAAGTTAAAACATGAAAAATTAGACCAAAAAAATTTAAGACTACCTATTAATCCAGTAATTTCATTTCCGTTTGCTACAGATAGAATTTCTTTTACCTAATTATCAACCAAAAAATAATCATTTTTTTAAAGTTAAAGAAATTAATTTAGAAAAATACATACATCCAAATCAAGTGCTGCATAACTAAATTAAAAAATTAAAAAAATCTAAATTAAAAGTATCTATTAAAAATAAGAAAATTCGTCAAATTACGTATAGTTAGCAGGTTCGCACAATTTTACTCTTTTCATCTTTATCTATTAACTGATAAAAATCAATAGCCTATAATTTAGAAAAAAATGTTTTTTTTTCTTAAAGCTTGAAGTTCAAACTTTGAAGTTCAAACTTTTTATTTCGGATATCATTTGTTCACTGACAAAGAAATAATTTTCGGTAAAGGTTTTTGGTATAGATCAAATAAAATTTTTATTTTAATTAAGGACATTTAATTTTTATTTAAAAAAAAAATTTAATTACAATTAAATTTTAAAATAATAATTATTTAAAGCTATTACTTTAAATTTTCAATTTGTTTTGCTTTAGCGGAATTAAAAAAGTTCTAAAAATTTTTTATCAGTTCTCTTAGTAAATCTTATCCTTAAAAAAAATTTAATGCTGTTTTAAGTTTTTAATAAAAATTTGATTGCTTTTATGAATAATTTGTAAATTATATTTTTATTTTTAGAATTTAATTAATCTATAGATTATGTACACATACAGGTGAATATGAGCTTATACAATTGAAATAAATTATTAGAACTTCTTTTCGTTGTTTAAAATTAATATATTATAATTAAATAATCTAAATCAAATAAAAAAAGAATTGTCATTTGATAAATTTAAAAAAAAAACTATTAATAGTTTTTTGGCAATTAGTATGCTAAAAAATTAATCTATAAAATTCTGTACGAAATTTAAAAAAAATCTATCTTACAGGTAAAATTCATAAAAAATAGATTACTTTAACAACCATTATATTGATCTAAATAAATTAAACTTATTAAATGACTTTTTAAAAAAAGTCATTTAATAGTTTAAATTAAGATTATTAAACAAATGTTGATTTTTTTAGATTTATTAATCTTAATTTTAGAACTCTAAAATTAAGTTCTAAATTAAAAAAACTAATTCAAAACGTAAAAATTTCTTTTGTTTTAAATGTGCTGAATTTAGCGATATTCTTAAAGTAAAAAATATTAGTGTAAAATTAATTTTTAAATCAAAAAAGTTTTAAGATTAATCTAATTTGTACGTTAAAATTTTTATTTCTTGCCAACTTTTTTATTTACCTTTGCATATAAAAATATCATTAAAAATTGATTTAAAAAATTAATTTTTTAGATCTAATTTAAATCTTAAATTTAAGTTTATTTAAAATGCTTTCGGAATAAAAAGATTTTTTTAAACTTGAAATACTTAAATTTAGACTAGTCTAAATATTTAGCAATATTGCTAGCAACTGTTAGTAACATCTTTTAGACTTTGCAAAAATTAAAATTGCTTCACACTAAAATATTAATTAGAATCTAATTAGATTAGAATTTGATTTTTTGAATAAAAAATAACTTACAATTGCTTTTAAAAGTTCTAATCAGTAATTTTTTTAAAGACTTTTCATCATCTATCGAATAAAATTTTGCAATTTGAAAGTGCGATTTTTTAATTATAGAAATATTAAATCATTTAAAAAAAATTAAGAAAATTTTTAAAGCAATTAAATTTTTTAAAAATTTGAAAAAATAATTTAGTTTTTTATGTTATTTTCAAAAAAATAAATTATAGGTCATGAGATTGCTAATCTTTAAATTAAATACTATGATTAGTTTTAGAATTTTTTTATAGTTCTTTTACTAATCATCAAACTAAACTCGGTCAATAATTTTTACTAATGATCATTAAATTTATTGATATATCAGTGGGCAGTATGGAAATTTATTTGGAAAACACAATACCAAGTTGACCATTTAGTAAATTTACTAGCATGAAACTAAAGTTCGAGAAGCAGATACATAACAAATTATCAATAAGAATAATCTTAAAAAATAGTTGACGCTTGAAGCTTTAAAAATGATTTGATTATCTAATTTTAAGTAGCATTAAACTGAAGGGTTAAATAACAATTAAGCCTAAGATCATTTAAATGAATTAAATAACGATAAATTTTCAGTTGATCTTTATATTTTTTTACTAGTAAATAAGATAAGCTTATCTTTTAAAAAGATTCTTTATAGTGAAAAGTTTTTACTTATCTTTTTAAGTAAAATGAAGATAAGTTGAACTAACTACGAATTAGTTAAGGTAACATAATTAATTTTGAAAAGATAATTTTTTTAAATTTAATTTTCCAGAAAAAAAAAAGTGAATAATAAATGAATTAGTTGATGAATAAATTTAAAAAAGAATAATTTCAATAATCGTTTAGCATCATTTTAAACTAATTAAATTAACTTTTCAGGATGAACTCTGTAAAAAAATAGTGATAATAAATTAATAAAATAACATTGATAATTACTTTGAAAGATTAATTTCTGATTTAAACTCTTTTAGAACAGCATTTTATAATACAATTAAGTTCTTAAACTTTAAATAAGTTTGTTTTTAAATAAACCTTATGAATTTAAAATTCTATATTTAAAATGATCTATTTTTTTATGTAAGTCATTAAAAAAACTTGTCAAAGAAGGAAATGGTTGACCATTGATGTATTTTAAAATAAGTTAAAATTTTTATTAATGAGTCATTAATAATTATAGTCATTAATAATGACTATAATTATTGAATATCTTACAAAATTTTTTTCTAAAAACGATACATCAGATTACAATACAATCATTGAATAGTTGTCAAATCTATGATTGTACACCTTTAATTGTTGATTTAAAATTTTTTAATTTTAATTAAGGTAAATTTGTTTTTATTTCCGTTTTCTATACATAAAAAAAACAATTAAAAAAAAAAATTTTTTTCTTAGAAATTTATATTATTTTATTCTAATAATTAAACATTAATTTTTTGATAATTTAAAAAGGAAATTAGAATTTTTTTCTAATCAATAAATTTCAAAAGTGTTAAATAAAATTTTAAGATAGGTAATAAAAGAAAATTTAGTATAATTTCCGTATAATTTATATTAAATTTTTATAGAATTTTTTTATCATTTCATTAAATGGTGAGTATTTGATAATAATTTTATTTTCAAATAACGTGTGAAAGAGTTCTAAAAATCTTTTACTTTTGTTTAAAGTTGTTAATATTTTTAAAGATTTAACTGTATAAATAAAATTTAATTTATAATTATAATTAATTTAATTTTTTTAAATGTTTCGTGTGTAGCGATTTATGGAGTTTTAAAAATTTTCAAAATAATTTTCATTTTACTTATTCAGATCTATAGATCTAGTTCTATAGAACCAAATAAGCATATGCTTATTAAACATACTTTATAGATATACCTATAGGTGTATCTAAATAAGTACGAATTTAATTGATAAAATTAGTTTAAATTTTAACAATTAAATAGTCAATGTCCGATAAAGCATTGTCTTTATTTGTAAATTTAGAATTTTTAAGAAAAAGTTTTTGAGTCTATTTTTAACATTAAATTGATAAAGTTAATTTATTAAAATAGAACTTTATACAAAATAAATTTAAATTTTATTTAAATTGCTTTAATTTAGATAAATTGAATTTTCAAAAATAATTTGATTTAAATTTTAATTTAGAATCTAAATTTGATAAAAATTTATTATAAAAAAGACTCAAACCAGATAAAGATTTTTTGAAAAAATTATAGATTTAAAAAAAGTAAAAGTTTTACTTTACACTGAACGTTAAATGATTGGATTTTTTTTTTGAATATAACCCTTTATAAATTAAGAAAAAAAACTTTTTTTTAAATTTAACATCTATAAAATCTTTTGAAACTACTTAGAAAAAATTAAACGAACAATGACAAAAAATTTTTTTGCTGAAAAAAGTACTAAAAAGAGTTAATCTTCGTTTAATAATCAGGTTCTAAATTGTATCTTTTTTATAAAATAAATTAGATAGAAATTTAATCTTTAATGAACTTTTTCAAATGATACAAATTTTTTTTTCTTTAGCCATTCTTTTAAAAAAATAAAATTGTTTATAAAAGATTAAAAGTGTTTAAAAAGTTCTTAAAACTTTTAAGAAAAAAAATAATAAATTTAATGTTCATTAAAAACTATTTAATAAAAACTATTTATTTAAATTTGATACTAGTATCAAAGTAATTCGTACTAACGATTTGATTTAC
>NW_027601191.1:0-5000 GCF_964058835.1 Carex rostrata
GGGCCAATTTCCACCGACACTTGGCCGCATCCGCTTAGTTTTCCCCAACGCGTGGCCGCATCCGCTTAGTTTTCCCCCGCTTAACTGTTTTCGGGTCACTTTTCCCCAACGTTAGCCGCTTCCGCTTGCCGCTGGGCTGTTTTCGGGCCATTTTTCCCCCACACTTGGCCGTATCCGCTTAGTTTTCCCCAACGCGTGGCTGCATCCGCCTAGTTTTGCCCCGCTGAACTGTTTTCGGGTCACTTTTGCCCAACGTTAGCCGCTTCCGCTTGCCGCTGGACTGTTTTCGGGCCAATTTCCACCGACTCTTGGCCGTATCCGCTTAGTTTTCCCCAACGCGTGGCCGCATCCGCTTAGTTTTCCCCCGCTGAACTGTTTTCGGGTCACTTTTGCCCAACGTTAGCCGCTTCCGCTTGCCGCTGGGCTGTTTTCGGGCCAATTTCCACCGACACTTGGCCGCATCCGCTTAGTTTTCCCCAACGCGTGCCCGCATCCGCTTAGTTTTCCCCCGCTGAACTGTTTTCGGGTCACTTTTGCCCAACGTTAGCCGCTTCCGCTTGCCGCTGGGCTGTTTTCGGGCCATTTTTCCCCCACACTTGGCCGTATCCGCTTAGTTTTCCCCAACGCGTGGCCGCATCCGCTTAGTTTTCCCCCGCTGAACTGTTTTCGGGTCACTTTTGCCCAACGTTAGCCGCTTCCGCTTGCCGCTGGACTGTTTTCGGGCCATTTTTCACCGACACTTGGCCGTATCCGCTTAGTTTTCGCCAACAATTGGCTGCATCCGCTTAATTTTCCAAGCTATACTGCTTTCGGGTCAGTTTTGCCCAACGTTAGCCGCTTCCGCTTGCCGCTGGGCTGTTTTCGGGCCATTTTCCACCCACGCTGGCACCGACGGGGCCATGTACACCCACGCGCGTGTACATGAGGGGGCACCCATTTTTGAAAACCTTGCCCCCCTATAGGGGAATATGCATTTTGAGGCTCTAGCCACGCCCAGGGTTACCACCCCCTGAAAATCCCCCAAGTCAAAATCACCCATGTAAAATATTCAAAAAAATCTCAAAAAATCACAAAAAATTTATAAAATCAAATAAATTCAAAAAAAAAAAAAAAATTCAAAAATTCAAAAAAAATTCAAAAAATTCAAAAAAATTCAAAAAAATTCAAAAATTTCAAAAATTCAAAAAAAGTCCAAAAACCCAAAAAAACTTCAAAAATTCAAAAAAATTTCAGAATTTCAAAAAAAATTTCAAAAATTTGCCCCGCTGAACTGTTTTCGGGTCACTTTTGCCCAACGTTAGCCGCTTCCGCTTGCCGCTGGACTGTTTTCGGGCCTATTTCCACCGACTCTTGGCCGTATCCGCTTAGTTTTCCCCAACGCGTGGCCGCATCCGCTTAGTTTTCCCCCGCTTAACTGTTTTCGGGTCACTTTTCCCCAACGTTAGCCGCTTCCGCTTGCCGCTGGGCTGTTTTCGGGCCATTTTTCCCCAACACTTGGCCGTATCCGCTTAGTTTTCCCCAACGCGTGGCCGCATCCGCTTAGTTTTCCCCCGCTGAACTGTTTTCGGGTCACTTTTGCCCAACGTTAGCCGCTTCCGCTTGCCGCTGGACTGTTTTCGGGCCAATTTCCACCGACTCTGGGCCGTATCCGCTTTGTTTTCCCCAACGCGTGGCCGCATCCGCTTAGTTTTCCCCCGCTTAACTGTTTTCGGGTCACTTTTGCCCAACGTTAGCCGCTTCCGCTTGCCGCTGGGCTGTTTTCGGGCCAATTTCCACCGACACTTGGCCGCATCCGCTTAGTTTTCCCCAACGCGTGCCCGCATCCGCTTAGTTTTCCCCCGCTGAACTGTTTTCGGGTCACTTTTGCCCAACGTTAGCCGCTTCCGCTTGCCGCTGGACTGTTTTCGGGCCAATTTCCACCGACTCTTGGCCGTATCCGCTTAGTTTTCCCCAACGCGTGGCCGCATCCGCTTAGTTTTCCCCCGCTGAACTGTTTTCGGGGCACTTTTGCCCAACGTTAGCCGCTTCCGCTTGCCGCTGGGCTGTTTTCGGGCCAATTTCCACCGACACTTGGCCGCATCCGCTTAGTTTTCCCCAACGCGTGGCCGCATCCGCTTAGTTTTCCCCCGCTTAACTGTTTTCGGGTCACTTTTCCCCAACGTTAGCCGCTTCCGCTTGCCGCTGGGCTGTTTTCGGGCCATTTTTCCCCCACACTTGGCCGTATCCGCTTAGTTTTCCCCAACGCGTGGCTGCATCCGCCTAGTTTTGCCCCGCTGAACTGTTTTCGGGTCACTTTTGCCCAACGTTAGCCGCTTCCGCTTGCCGCTGGACTGTTTTCGGGCCAATTTCCACCGACTCTTGGCCGTATCCGCTTAGTTTTCCCCAACGCGTGGCCGCATCCGCTTAGTTTTCCCCCGCTGAACTGTTTTCGGGTCACTTTTGCCCAACGTTAGCCGCTTCCGCTTGCCGCTGGGCTGTTTTCGGGCCAATTTCCACCGACACTTGGCCGCATCCGCTTAGTTTTCCCCAACGCGTGCCCGCATCCGCTTAGTTTTCCCCCGCTGAACTGTTTTCGGGTCACTTTTGCCCAACGTTAGCCGCTTCCGCTTGCCGCTGGGCTGTTTTCGGGCCATTTTTCCCCCACACTTGGCCGTATCCGCTTAGTTTTCCCCAACGCGTGGCCGCATCCGCTTAGTTTTCCCCCGCTGAACTGTTTTCGGGTCACTTTTGCCCAACGTTAGCCGCTTCCGCTTGCCGCTGGACTGTTTTCGGGCCATTTTTCACCGACACTTGGCCGTATCCGCTTAGTTTTCGCCAACAATTGGCTGCATCCGCTTAATTTTCCAAGCTATACTGCTTTCGGGTCAGTTTTGCCCAACGTTAGCCGCTTCCGCTTGCCGCTGGGCTGTTTTCGGGCCATTTTCCACCCACGCTGGCACCGACGGGGCCATGTACACCCACGCGCGTGTACATGAGGGGGCACCCATTTTTGAAAACCTTGCCCCCCTATAGGGGAATATGCATTTTGAGGCTCTAGCCACGCCCAGGGTTACCACCCCCTGAAAATCCCCCAAGTCAAAATCACCCATGTAAAATATTCAAAAAAATCTCAAAAAATCACAAAAAATTTATAAAATCAAATAAATTCAAAAAAAAAAAAAAAATTCAAAAATTCAAAAAAAATTCAAAAAATTCAAAAAAATTCAAAAAAATTCAAAAATTTCAAAAATTCAAAAAAAGTCCAAAAACCCAAAAAAACTTCAAAAATTCAAAAAAATTTCAGAATTTCAAAAAAAATTTCAAAAATTTGCCCCGCTGAACTGTTTTCGGGTCACTTTTGCCCAACGTTAGCCGCTTCCGCTTGCCGCTGGACTGTTTTCGGGCCTATTTCCACCGACTCTTGGCCGTATCCGCTTAGTTTTCCCCAACGCGTGGCCGCATCCGCTTAGTTTTCCCCCGCTTAACTGTTTTCGGGTCACTTTTCCCCAACGTTAGCCGCTTCCGCTTGCCGCTGGGCTGTTTTCGGGCCATTTTTCCCCAACACTTGGCCGTATCCGCTTAGTTTTCCCCAACGCGTGGCCGCATCCGCTTAGTTTTCCCCCGCTGAACTGTTTTCGGGTCACTTTTGCCCAACGTTAGCCGCTTCCGCTTGCCGCTGGACTGTTTTCGGGCCAATTTCCACCGACTCTGGGCCGTATCCGCTTTGTTTTCCCCAACGCGTGGCCGCATCCGCTTAGTTTTCCCCCGCTTAACTGTTTTCGGGTCACTTTTGCCCAACGTTAGCCGCTTCCGCTTGCCGCTGGGCTGTTTTCGGGCCAATTTCCACCGACACTTGGCCGCATCCGCTTAGTTTTCCCCAACGCGTGCCCGCATCCGCTTAGTTTTCCCCCGCTGAACTGTTTTCGGGTCACTTTTGCCCAACGTTAGCCGCTTCCGCTTGCCGCTGGACTGTTTTCGGGCCAATTTCCACCGACTCTTGGCCGTATCCGCTTAGTTTTCCCCAACGCGTGGCCGCATCCGCTTAGTTTTCCCCCGCTGAACTGTTTTCGGGGCACTTTTGCCCAACGTTAGCCGCTTCCGCTTGCCGCTGGGCTGTTTTCGGGCCAATTTCCACCGACACTTGGCCGCATCCGCTTAGTTTTCCCCAACGCGTGGCCGCATCCGCTTAGTTTTCCCCCGCTTAACTGTTTTCGGGTCACTTTTCCCCAACGTTAGCCGCTTCCGCTTGCCGCTGGGCTGTTTTCGGGCCATTTTTCCCCCACACTTGGCCGTATCCGCTTAGTTTTCCCCAACGCGTGGCTGCATCCGCCTAGTTTTGCCCCGCTGAACTGTTTTCGGGTCACTTTTGCCCAACGTTAGCCGCTTCCGCTTGCCGCTGGACTGTTTTCGGGCCAATTTCCACCGACTCTTGGCCGTATCCGCTTAGTTTTCCCCAACGCGTGGCCGCATCCGCTTAGTTTTCCCCCGCTGAACTGTTTTCGGGTCACTTTTGCCCAACGTTAGCCGCTTCCGCTTGCCGCTGGGCTGTTTTCGGGCCAATTTCCACCGACACTTGGCCGCATCCGCTTAGTTTTCCCCAACGCGTGCCCGCATCCGCTTAGTTTTCCCCCGCTGAACTGTTTTCGGGTCACTTTTGCCCAACGTTAGCCGCTTCCGCTTGCCGCTGGGCTGTTTTCGGGCCATTTTTCCCCCACACTTGGCCGTATCCGCTTAGTTTTCCCCAACGCGTGGCCGCATCCGCTTAGTTTTCCCCCGCTGAACTGTTTTCGGGTCACTTTTGCCCAACGTTAGCCGCTTCCGCTTGCCGCTGGACTGTTTTCGGGCCATTTTTCACCGACACTTGGCCGTATCCGCTTAGTTTTCGCCAACAATTGGCTGCATCCGCTTAATTTTCCAAGCTATACTGCTTTCGGGTCAGTTTTGCCCAACGTTAGCCGCTTCCGCTTGCCGCTGGGCTGTTTTCGGGCCATTTTCCACCCACGCTGGCACCGACGGGGCCA
>NW_027601191.1:15000-22500 GCF_964058835.1 Carex rostrata
CAACCCGCTCGGTCTCTGCGGGGCGCCTCCACGCTTAGGCTCCCCAATGAACCGTGTTTCGCCGGCTTTACGGCTGGGGATTTCAACCCGCGCGGCTACCCGCATCGGTCTTACGGGCGAAACTCCACGCGGAGTCGCCCTGCCCGAACGTGTTTCGCCGGCTTTACGGCTGGGGATTTCAACCCGCTCGGTCTCTGCGGGGCGCCTCCACGCTTAGGCGCCCCAATGAACCGTGTTTCGCCGGCTTTACGGCTGGGGATTTCAACCCGCTCGGTCACTGCAGGGCGCCTCCACGCTTAGGCGCCCTGCTCAACCGTGTTTCGCCGGCTTTACGGCTGGGGATTTCAACCCGCACGGCTACCCGCATCGGTCTTACGGGCGCCTCCACGCTTAGACACCCTGCCCGAACGTGTTTCGCCGGCTTTACGGCTGGGGATTTCAACCCGCTCGGTCTCTGCGGGGCGCCTCCACGCTTAGGCGCCCCAATGAACCGTGTTTCGCCGGCTTTACGGCTGGGGATTTCAACCCGCGCGGCTACCCGCATCGGTCTTACGGGCGAAACTCCACGCGGAGTCGCCCTGCCCGAACTTGTTTCGCCGGCTTTACGGCTGGGGATTTCAACCCGCTCGGTCTCTGCGGGGCGCCTCCACGCTTAGGCGCCCCAATGAACCGTGTTTCGCCGGCTTTACGGCTGGGGATTTCAACCCGCGCGGCTACCCGCATCGGTCTTACGGGCAAAACTCCACGCGGAGTCGCCCTGCCCGAACTTGTTTCGCCGGCTTTACGGCTGGGGATTTCAACCCGCTCGGTCTCTGCGGGCGCCTCCACGCTTAGGCGCCCCAATGAACCGTGTTTCGCCGGCTTTACGGCTGGGGATTTCAACCCGCTCGGTCTCTGCGGGGCGCCTCCACGCTTAGGCGCCCCAATGAACCGTGTTTCGCCGGCTTTACGGCTGGGGATTTCAACCCGCTCGGTCTCTGCGGGGCGCCTCCACGCTTAGGCGCCCCAATGAACCGTGTTTCACCGGCTTTACGGCTGGGGATTTCAACCCGCGCGGCTACCCGCATCGGCCTTACGGGCGAAACTCCACGCGGAGTCACCCTGCCCGACCGCTTTTCGCCGGCTTTACGGCTGGGGATTTCAACCCGCATCGGTCTTACGGGCGCCTCCACGCTTAGACGCCCTGCCCCACCGTGTTTCGCCGGCTCCACGGCTGGGGATTTCAACCCGCGTGGTCCGTGTTTTTCGGTAACATATTCGTGTTCCTTGCCCCCGACGGGCCGTGTTTTTCGGTAACAAAATCGTGTCTTTTGTCCCCGCTGCACCGTGTTTTTTGCCCCGCTCAACCGTGTTTTTTGCCCCCGCTCAACCGTGCTTACTGCCCCCGCTCAACCGTGTTTTTTCGGTAACATAATCGTGTCTTCGGGTAACATAATCTTGTTTTTCGGGCCATTTTACACCGACGGAGGCACCCACAGGGGCCATGTACACCCCGCTTGGCATGTACATGAGGGGCTGCCTGTTCCAAAAATCCTTCCCCCCTATAGGGGAATATGCATTTTGGGTCTCCAGCCACGCCCAGGGTTACCACCCCCTGGAAATCCCCCAGGTTTACCCCCCATTTTATGTGGATGCATAGATTCAGACCGCCCTGCTCCACCGCTTTTGGCCATTTTTGCCCAACGTTAGCCGCTTCGGCGTGCCGCTGGACTGTTTTCGGGCCTTTTTCACCGACGCTTGGCCGTATCCGCTTAGTTTTCCCCAACGCTTGGCCGCATCCGCTTAGTTTTCCCCCGCTGGACTGTTTTCGGGTCATTTTTGCCCAACGTTAGCGGCTTCCGCTTGCCGCTGGACTGTTTTCGGGCCCTTTTTCACCGACCCTTGGCCGTATCCGCTTAGTTTTCCCCAACGCGTGGCCGCATCCGCTTAGTTTTCCCCCGCTGAACTGTTTTCGGATCACTTTTGCCCAACGTTAGCCGCTTCCGCTTGCCGCTGGGCTGTTTTCGGGCCATTTTTCCCCAACACTTGGCCGTATCCGCTTAGTTTTCCCCAACGCGTGGCCGCATCCGCTTTGTTTTCCCCCGCTGAACTGTTTTCGGGTCAGTTTTGCCCAACGTTAGCCGCTACCGCTTGCCGCTGGACTGTTTTCGGGCCAATTTCCACCGACTCTTGGCCGTATCCGCTTAGTTTTCCCCAACGCGTGGCCGCATCCGCTTAGTTTTCCCCCGCTGAACTGTTTTCGGGTCACTTTTGCCCAACGTTAGCCGCTTCCGCTTGCCGCTGGACTGTTTTCGGGCCAATTTCCACCGACTCTTGGCCGTATCCGCTTAGTTTTCCCCAACGCGTGGCCGCATCCGCTTAGTTTTCCCCCGCTGAACTGTTTTCGGGTCAGTTTTGCCCAACGTTAGCCGCTTCCGCTTGCCGCTGGACTATTTTCGGGCCAATTTCCACCGACTCTTGGCCGTATCCGCTTAGTTTTCCCCAACGCGTGGCCGCATCCGCTTAGTTTTCCCCCGCTGAACTGTTTTCGGGTCAGTTTTGCCCAACGTTAGCCGCTTCCGCTTGCCGCAGGGCTGTTTTCGGGCCAATTTCCACCGACACTTGGCCGCATCCGCTTAGTTTTCCCCAACGCGTGGCCGCATCCGCTTAGTTTTCCCCCGCTTAACTGTTTTCGGGTCACTTTTCCCCAACGTTAGCCGCTTCCGCTTGCCGCTGGGCTGTTTTCGGGCCATTTTTCCCCAACACTTGGCCGTATCCGCTTGGTTTTCCCCAACGCGTGGCCGCATCCGCTTAGTTTTCCCCCGCTGAACTGTTTTCGGGTCACTTTTGCCCAACGTTAGCCGCTTCCGCTTGCCACTGGACTGTTTTCGGGCCAATTTCCACCGACTCTGGGCCGGATCCGCTTAGTTTTCCCCAACGCTTGGCTGCATCCGCTTAATTTTCCCCAGCTGAACTGTTTTCGGGTCACTTTGTCCCAACGTTAGCCGTTTCCCCTTGCCGCTGGACTGTTTTCGGGCCATTTTCCACCGACTCTTGGCCGTATCCGCTTGGTTTTCCCCAACGCTTGGCTGCTTCCGCTTAATTTCCCCCAGCTGAACTGTTTTCGGGTCACTTTTGCCCAACGTTAGCCGTTTCCGCTTGCCGCTGGACTGTTTTCGGGCCATTTTTCACCGACACTTGGCCGTATCCGCTTAGTTTTCGCCAACAATTGGCTGCATCCGCTTAATTTTCCAAGCTATACTGCTTTCGGGTCAGTTTTGCCCAACGTTAGCCGCTTCCGCTTGCCGCTGGGCTGTTTTCGGGCCATTTTCCACCCACGCTGGCACCGACGGGGCCATGTACACCCACGCGCGTGTACATGAGGGGGCACCCATTTTTGAAAACCTTGCCCCCCTATAGGGGAATATGCATTTTGAGGCTCTAGCCACGCCCAGGGTTACCACCCCCTGAAAATCCCCCAAGTCAAAATCACCCATGTAAAATATTCAAAAAAATCTCAAAAAATCACAAAAAATTTATAAAATCAAATAAATTCAAAAAAAAAAAAAAAATTTCAAAAATTCAAAAAAAATTCAAAAAATTCAAAAAAATTCAAAAAAATTCAAAAATTTCAAAAATTCAAAAAAAGTCCAAAAACCCAAAAAAACTTCAAAAATTTCAAAAATTCAAAAAAATTTCAAAAAAAATTTCAAAAATTTGCCCCGCTGAACTGTTTTCGGGTCACTTTTGCCCAACGTTAGCCGCTTCCGCTTGCCGCTGGACTGTTTTCGGGCCAATTTCCACCGACTCTTGGCCGTATCCGCTTAGTTTTCCCCAACGCGTGGCCGCATCCGCTTAGTTTTCCCCCGCTGAACTGTTTTCGGGTCACTTTTGCCCAACGTTAGCCGCTTCCGCTTGCCGCTGGGCTGTTTTCGGGCCAATTTCCACCGACACTTGGCCGCATCCGCTTAGTTTTCCCCAACGCGTGCCCGCATCCGCTTAGTTTTCCCCCGCTGAACTGTTTTCGGGTCACTTTTGCCCAACGTTAGCCGCTTCCGCTTGCCGCTGGACTGTTTTCGGGCCAATTTCCACCGACTCTTGGCCGTATCCGCTTAGTTTTCCCCAACGCGTGGCCGCATCCGCTTAGTTTTCCCCCGCTGAACTGTTTTCGGGGCACTTTTGCCCAACGTTAGCCGCTTCCGCTTGCCGCTGGGCTGTTTTCGGGCCAATTTCCACCGACACTTGGCCGCATCCGCTTAGTTTTCCCCAACGCGTGGCCGCATCCGCTTAGTTTTCCCCCGCTTAACTGTTTTCGGGTCACTTTTCCCCAACGTTAGCCGCTTCCGCTTGCCGCTGGGCTGTTTTCGGGCCATTTTTCCCCCACACTTGGCCGTATCCGCTTAGTTTTCCCCAACGCGTGGCCGCATCCGCCTAGTTTTGCCCCGCTGAACTGTTTTCGGGTCACTTTTGCCCAACGTTAGCCGCTTCCGCTTGCCGCTGGACTGTTTTCGGGCCAATTTCCACCGACTCTTGGCCGTATCCGCTTAGTTTTCCCCAACGCGTGGCCGCATCCGCTTAGTTTTCCCCCGCTGAACTGTTTTCGGGTCACTTTTGCCCAACGTTAGCCGCTTCCGCTTGCCGCTGGGCTGTTTTCGGGCCAATTTCCACCGACACTTGGCCGCATCCGCTTAGTTTTCCCCAACGCGTGCCCGCATCCGCTTAGTTTTCCCCCGCTGAACTGTTTTCGGGTCACTTTTGCCCAACGTTAGCCGCTTCCGCTTGCCGCTGGGCTGTTTTCGGGCCATTTTTCCCCCACACTTGGCCGTATCCGCTTAGTTTTCCCCAACGCGTGGCCGCATCCGCTTAGTTTTCCCCCGCTGAACTGTTTTCGGGTCACTTTTGCCCAACGTTAGCCGCTTCCGCTTGCCGCTGGACTGTTTTCGGGCCATTTTTCACCGACACTTGGCCGTATCCGCTTAGTTTTCGCCAACAATTGGCTGCATCCGCTTAATTTTCCAAGCTATACTGCTTTCGGGTCAGTTTTGCCCAACGTTAGCCGCTTCCGCTTGCCGCTGGGCTGTTTTCGGGCCATTTTCCACCCACGCTGGCACCGACGGGGCCATGTACACCCACGCGCGTGTACATGAGGGGGCACCCATTTTTGAAAACCTTGCCCCCCTATAGGGGAATATGCATTTTGAGGCTCTAGCCACGCCCAGGGTTACCACCCCCTGAAAATCCCCCAAGTCAAAATCACCCATGTAAAATATTCAAAAAAATCTCAAAAAATCACAAAAAATTTATAAAATCAAATAAATTCAAAAAAAAAAAAAAAATTCAAAAATTCAAAAAAAATTCAAAAAATTCAAAAAAATTCAAAAAAATTCAAAAATTTCAAAAATTCAAAAAAAGTCCAAAAACCCAAAAAAACTTCAAAAATTCAAAAAAATTTCAGAATTTCAAAAAAAATTTCAAAAATTTGCCCCGCTGAACTGTTTTCGGGTCACTTTTGCCCAACGTTAGCCGCTTCCGCTTGCCGCTGGACTGTTTTCGGGCCTATTTCCACCGACTCTTGGCCGTATCCGCTTAGTTTTCCCCAACGCGTGGCCGCATCCGCTTAGTTTTCCCCCGCTTAACTGTTTTCGGGTCACTTTTCCCCAACGTTAGCCGCTTCCGCTTGCCGCTGGGCTGTTTTCGGGCCATTTTTCCCCAACACTTGGCCGTATCCGCTTAGTTTTCCCCAACGCGTGGCCGCATCCGCTTAGTTTTCCCCCGCTGAACTGTTTTCGGGTCACTTTTGCCCAACGTTAGCCGCTTCCGCTTGCCGCTGGACTGTTTTCGGGCCAATTTCCACCGACTCTGGGCCGTATCCGCTTTGCTTTCCCCAACGCGTGGCCGCATCCGCTTAGTTTTCCCCCGCTTAACTGTTTTCGGGTCACTTTTGCCCAACGTTAGCCGCTTCCGCTTGCCGCTGGGCTGTTTTCGGGCCAATTTCCACCGACACTTGGCCGCATCCGCTTAGTTTTCCCCAACGCGTGCCCGCATCCGCTTAGTTTTCCCCCGCTGAACTGTTTTCGGGTCACTTTTGCCCAACGTTAGCCGCTTCCGCTTGCCGCTGGACTGTTTTCGGGCCAATTTCCACCGACTCTTGGCCGTATCCGCTTAGTTTTCCCCAACGCGTGGCCGCATCCGCTTAGTTTTCCCCCGCTGAACTGTTTTCGGGGCACTTTTGCCCAACGTTAGCCGCTTCCGCTTGCCGCTGGGCTGTTTTCGGGCCAATTTCCACCGACACTTGGCCGCATCCGCTTAGTTTTCCCCAACGCGTGGCCGCATCCGCTTAGTTTTCCCCCGCTTAACTGTTTTCGGGTCACTTTTCCCCAACGTTAGCCGCTTCCGCTTGCCGCTGGGCTGTTTTCGGGCCATTTTTCCCCCACACTTGGCCGTATCCGCTTAGTTTTCCCCAACGCGTGGCTGCATCCGCCTAGTTTTGCCCCGCTGAACTGTTTTCGGGTCACTTTTGCCCAACGTTAGCCGCTTCCGCTTGCCGCTGGACTGTTTTCGGGCCAATTTCCACCGACTCTTGGCCGTATCCGCTTAGTTTTCCCCAACGCGTGGCCGCATCCGCTTAGTTTTCCCCCGCTGAACTGTTTTCGGGTCACTTTTGCCCAACGTTAGCCGCTTCCGCTTGCCGCTGGGCTGTTTTCGGGCCAATTTCCACCGACACTTGGCCGCATCCGCTTAGTTTTCCCCAACGCGTGCCCGCATCCGCTTAGTTTTCCCCCGCTGAACTGTTTTCGGGTCACTTTTGCCCAACGTTAGCCGCTTCCGCTTGCCGCTGGGCTGTTTTCGGGCCATTTTTCCCCCACACTTGGCCGTATCCGCTTAGTTTTCCCCAACGCGTGGCCGCATCCGCTTAGTTTTCCCCCGCTGAACTGTTTTCGGGTCACTTTTGCCCAACGTTAGCCGCTTCCGCTTGCCGCTGGACTGTTTTCGGGCCATTTTTCACCGACACTTGGCCGTATCCGCTTAGTTTTCGCCAACAATTGGCTGCATCCGCTTAATTTTCCAAGCTATACTGCTTTCGGGTCAGTTTTGCCCAACGTTAGCCGCTTCCGCTTGCCGCTGGGCTGTTTTCGGGCCATTTTCCACCCACGCTGGCACCGACGGGGCCATGTACACCCACGCGCGTGTACATGAGGGGGCACCCATTTTTGAAAACCTTGCCCCCCTATAGGGGAATATGCATTTTGAGGCTCTAGCCACGCCCAGGGTTACCACCCCCTGAAAATCCCCCAAGTCAAAATCACCCATGTAAAATATTCAAAAAAATCTCAAAAAATCACAAAAAATTTATAAAATCAAATAAATTCAAAAAAAAAAAAAAAAATTCAAAAATTCAAAAAAAATTCAAAAAATTCAAAAAAATTCAAAAAAATTCAAAAATTTCAAAAATTCAAAAAAAGTCCAAAAACCCAAAAAAACTTCAAAAATTCAAAAAAATTTCAGAATTTCAAAAAAAAT
>NW_027601191.1:32500-37500 GCF_964058835.1 Carex rostrata
CCCGCACGGCTACCCGCATCGGTCTTACGGGCGCCTCCACGCTTAGACACCCTGCCCGAACGTGTTTCGCCGGCTTTACGGCTGGGGATTTCAACCCGCTCGGTCTCTGCGGGGCGCCTCCACGCTTAGGCGCCCCAATGAACCGTGTTTCGCCGGCTTTACGGCTGGGGATTTCAACCCGCGCGGCTACCCGCATCGGTCTTACGGGCGAAACTCCACGCGGAGTCGCCCTGCCCGAACTTGTTTCGCCGGCTTTACGGCTGGGGATTTCAACCCGCTCGGTCTCTGCGGGGCGCCTCCACGCTTAGGCGCCCCAATGAACCGTGTTTCGCCGGCTTTACGGCTGGGGATTTCAACCCGCGCGGCTACCCGCATCGGTCTTACGGGCAAAACTCCACGCGGAGTCGCCCTGCCCGAACTTGTTTCGCCGGCTTTACGGCTGGGGATTTCAACCCGCTCGGTCTCTGCGGGCGCCTCCACGCTTAGGCGCCCCAATGAACCGTGTTTCGCCGGCTTTACGGCTGGGGATTTCAACCCGCTCGGTCTCTGCGGGGCGCCTCCACGCTTAGGCGCCCCAATGAACCGTGTTTCGCCGGCTTTACGGCTGGGGATTTCAACCCGCTCGGTCTCTGCGGGGCGCCTCCACGCTTAGGCGCCCCAATGAACCGTGTTTCACCGGCTTTACGGCTGGGGATTTCAACCCGCGCGGCTACCCGCATCGGCCTTACGGGCAAAACTCCACGCGGAGTCACCCTGCCCGACCGCTTTTCGCCGGCTTTACGGCTGGGGATTTCAACCCGCATCGGTCTTACGGGCGCCTCCACGCTTAGACGCCCTGCCCCACCGTGTTTCGCCGGCTCTACGGCTGGGGATTTCAACCCGCGTGGTCCGTGTTTTTCGGTAACATATTCGTGTTCCTTGCCCCCGACGGGCCGTGTTTTTCGGTAACAAAATCGTGTCTTTTGTCCCCGCTGCACCGTGTTTTTTGCCCCGCTCAACCGTGTTTTTTGCCCCCGCTCAACCGTGCTTACTGCCCCCGCTCAACCGTGTTTTTTCGGTAACATAATCGTGTCTTCGGGTAACATAATCTTGTTTTTCGGGCCATTTTACACCGACGGAGGCACCCACAGGGGCCATGTACACCCCGCTTGGCATGTACATGAGGGGCTGCCTCTTCCAAAAATCCTTCCCCCCTATAGGGGAATATGCATTTTGGGTCTCCAGCCACGCCCAGGGTTACCACCCCCTGGAAATCCCCCAGGTTTACCCCCCATTTTATGTGGATGCATAGATTCAGACCGCCCTGCTCCACCGCTTTTGGCCATTTTTGCCCAACGTTAGCCGCTTCGGCGTGCCGCTGGACTGTTTTCGGGCCTTTTTCACCGACGCTTGGCCGTATCCGCTTAGTTTTCCCCAACGCTTGGCCGCATCCGCTTAGTTTTCCCCCGCTGGACTGTTTTCGGGTCATTTTTGCCCAACGTTAGCGGCTTCCGCTTGCCGCTGGACTGTTTTCGGGCCCTTTTTCACCGACCCTTGGCCGTATCCGCTTAGTTTTCCCCAACGCGTGGCCGCATCCGCTTAGTTTTCCCCCGCTGAACTGTTTTCGGATCACTTTTGCCCAACGTTAGCCGCTTCCGCTTGCCGCTGGGCTGTTTTCGGGCCATTTTTCCCCAACACTTGGCCGTATCCGCTTAGTTTTCCCCAACGCGTGGCCGCATCCGCTTAGTTTTCCCCCGCTGAACTGTTTTCGGGTCAGTTTTGCCCAACGTTAGCCGCTACCGCTTGCCGCTGGACTGTTTTCGGGCCAATTTCCACCGACTCTTGGCCGTATCCGCTTAGTTTTCCCCAACGCGTGGCCGCATCCGCTTAGTTTTCCCCCGCTGAACTGTTTTCGGGTCACTTTTGCCCAACGTTAGCCGCTTCCGCTTGCCGCTGGACTGTTTTCGGGCCAATTTCCACCGACTCTTGGCCGTATCCGCTTAGTTTTCCCCAACGCGTGGCCGCATCCGCTTAGTTTTCCCCCGCTGAACTGTTTTCGGGTCAGTTTTGCCCAACGTTAGCCGCTTCCGCTTGCCGCTGGACTATTTTCGGGCCAATTTCCACCGACTCTTGGCCGTATCCGCTTAGTTTTCCCCAACGCGTGGCCGCATCCGCTTAGTTTTCCCCCGCTGAACTGTTTTCGGGTCAGTTTTGCCCAACGTTAGCCGCTTCCGCTTGCCGCTGGGCTGTTTTCGGGCCAATTTCCACCGACACTTGGCCGCATCCGCTTAGTTTTCCCCAACGCGTGGCCGCATCCGCTTAGTTTTCCCCCGCTTAACTGTTTTCGGGTCACTTTTCCCCAACGTTAGCCGCTTCCGCTTGCCGCTGGGCTGTTTTCGGGCCATTTTTCCCCAACACTTGGCCGTATCCGCTTGGTTTTCCCCAACGCGTGGCCGCATCCGCTTAGTTTTCCCCCGCTGAACTGTTTTCGGGTCACTTTTGCCCAACGTTAGCCGCTTCCGCTTGCCACTGGACTGTTTTCGGGCCAATTTCCACCGACTCTGGGCCGGATCCGCTTAGTTTTCCCCAACGCTTGGCTGCATCCGCTTAATTTTCCCCAGCTGAACTGTTTTCGGGTCACTTTGTCCCAACGTTAGCCGTTTCCGCTTGCCGCTGGACTGTTTTCGGGCCATTTTCCACCGACTCTTGGCCGTATCCGCTTGGTTTTCCCCAACGCTTGGCTGCTTCCGCTTAATTTCCCCCAGCTGAACTGTTTTCGGGTCACTTTTGCCCAACGTTAGCCGTTTCCGCTTGCCGCTGGACTGTTTTCGGGCCATTTTTCACCGACACTTGGCCGTATCCGCTTAGTTTTCGCCAACAATTGGCTGCATCCGCTTAATTTTCCAAGCTATACTGCTTTCGGGTCAGTTTTGCCCAACGTTAGCCGCTTCCGCTTGCCGCTGGGCTGTTTTCGGGCCATTTTCCACCCACGCTGGCACCGACGGGGCCATGTACACCCACGCGCGTGTACATGAGGGGGCACCCATTTTTGAAAACCTTGCCCCCCTATAGGGGAATATGCATTTTGAGGCTCTAGCCACGCCCAGGGTTACCACCCCCTGAAAATCCCCCAAGTCAAAATCACCCATGTAAAATATTCAAAAAAATCTCAAAAAATCACAAAAAATTTATAAAATCAAATAAATTCAAAAAAAAAAAAAATTTCAAAAATTCAAAAAAAATTCAAAAAATTCAAAAAAATTCAAAAAAATTCAAAAATTTCAAAAATTCAAAAAAAGTCCAAAAACCCAAAAAAACTTCAAAAATTTCAAAAATTCAAAAAAATTTCAAAAAAAATTTCAAAAATTTGCCCCGCTGAACTGTTTTCGGGTCACTTTTGCCCAACGTTAGCCGCTTCCGCTTGCCGCTGGACTGTTTTCGGGCCAATTTCCACCGACTCTTGGCCGTATCCGCTTAGTTTTCCCCAACGCGTGGCCGCATCCGCTTAGTTTTCCCCCGCTGAACTGTTTTCGGGTCACTTTTGCCCAACGTTAGCCGCTTCCGCTTGCCGCTGGGCTGTTTTCGGGCCAATTTCCACCGACACTTGGCCGCATCCGCTTAGTTTTCCCCAACGCGTGCCCGCATCCGCTTAGTTTTCCCCCGCTGAACTGTTTTCGGGTCACTTTTGCCCAACATTAGCCGCTTCCGCTTGCCGCTGGACTGTTTTCGGGCCAATTTCCACCGACTCTTGGCCGTATCCGCTTAGTTTTCCCCAACGCGTGGCCGCATCCGCTTAGTTTTCCCCCGCTGAACTGTTTTCGGGGCACTTTTGCCCAACGTTAGCCGCTTCCGCTTGCCGCTGGGCTGTTTTCGGGCCAATTTCCACCGACACTTGGCCGCATCCGCTTAGTTTTCCCCAACGCGTGGCCGCATCCGCTTAGTTTTCCCCCGCTTAACTGTTTTCGGGTCACTTTTCCCCAACGTTAGCCGCTTCCGCTTGCCGCTGGGCTGTTTTCGGGCCATTTTTCCCCCACACTTGGCCGTATCCGCTTAGTTTTCCCCAACGCGTGGCCGCATCCGCCTAGTTTTGCCCCGCTGAACTGTTTTCGGGTCACTTTTGCCCAACGTTAGCCGCTTCCGCTTGCCGCTGGACTGTTTTCGGGCCAATTTCCACCGACTCTTGGCCGTATCCGCTTAGTTTTCCCCAACGCGTGGCCGCATCCGCTTAGTTTTCCCCCGCTGAACTGTTTTCGGGTCACTTTTGCCCAACGTTAGCCGCTTCCGCTTGCCGCTGGGCTGTTTTCGGGCCAATTTCCACCGACACTTGGCCGCATCCGCTTAGTTTTCCCCAACGCGTGCCCGCATCCGCTTAGTTTTCCCCCGCTGAACTGTTTTCGGGTCACTTTTGCCCAACGTTAGCCGCTTCCGCTTGCCGCTGGGATGTTTTCGGGCCATTTTTCCCCCACACTTGGCCGTATCCGCTTAGTTTTCCCCAACGCGTGGCCGCATCCGCTTAGTTTTCCCCCGCTGAACTGTTTTCGGGTCACTTTTGCCCAACGTTAGCCGCTTCCGCTTGCCGCTGGACTGTTTTCGGGCCATTTTTCACCGACACTTGGCCGTATCCGCTTAGTTTTCGCCAACAATTGGCTGCATCCGCTTAATTTTCCAAGCTATACTGCTTTCGGGTCAGTTTTGCCCAACGTTAGCCGCTTCCGCTTGCCGCTGGGCTGTTTTCGGGCCATTTTCCACCCACGCTGGCACCGACGGGGCCATGTACACCCACGCGCGTGTACATGAGGGGGCACCCATTTTTGAAAACCTTGCCCCCCTATAGGGGAATATGCATTTTGAGGCTCTAGCCACGCCCAGGGTTACCACCCCCTGAAAATCCCCCAAGTCAAAATCACCCATGTAAAATATTCAAAAAAATCTCAAAAAATCACAAAAAATTTATAAAATCAAATAAATTCAAAAAAAAAAAAAAATTTCAAAAATTCAAAAAAAATTCAAAAAATTCAAAA
>NW_027601191.1:47500-52500 GCF_964058835.1 Carex rostrata
CGGCTGGGGATTTCAACCCGCTCGGTCACTGCAGGGCGCCTCCACGCTTAGGCGCCCTGCTCAACCGTGTTTCGCCGGCTTTACGGCTGGGGATTTCAACCCGCACGGCTACCCGCATCGGTCTTACGGGCGCCTCCACGCTTAGACACCCTGCCCGAACGTGTTTCGCCGGCTTTACGGCTGGGGATTTCAACCCGCTCAGTCTCTGCGGGGCGCCTCCACGCTTAGGCGCCCCAATGAACCGTGTTTCGCCGGCTTTACGGCTGGGGATTTCAACCCGCGCGGCTACCCACATCGGTCTTACGGGCGAAACTCCACGCGGAGTCGCCCTGCCCGAACTTGTTTCGCCGGCTTTACGGCTGGGGATTTCAACCCGCTCGGTCTCTGCGGGGCGCCTCCACGCTTAGGCGCCCCAATGAACCGTGTTTCGCCGGCTTTACGGCTGGGGATTTCAACCCGCGCGGCTACCCGCATCGGTCTTACGGGCAAAACTCCACGCGGAGTCGCCCTGCCCGAACTTGTTTCGCCGGCTTTACGGCTGGGGATTTCAACCCGCTCGGTCTCTGCGGGCGCCTCCACGCTTAGGCGCCCCAATGAACCGTGTTTCGCCGGCTTTACGGCTGGGGATTTCAACCCGCTCGGTCTCTGCGGGGCGCCTCCACGCTTAGGCGCCCCAATGAACCGTGTTTCGCCGGCTTTACGGCTGGGGATTTCAACCCGCTCGGTCTCTGCGGGGCGCCTCCACGCTTAGGCGCCCCAATGAACCGTGTTTCACCGGCTTTACGGCTGGGGATTTCAACCCGCGCGGCTACCCGCATCGGCCTTACGGGCGAAACTCCACGCGGAGTCACCCTGCCCGACCGCTTTTCGCCGGCTTTACGGCTGGGGATTTCAACCCGCATCGGTCTTACGGGCGCCTCCACGCTTAGACGCCCTGCCCCACCGTGTTTCGCCGGCTCTACGGCTGGGGATTTCAACCCGCGTGGTCCGTGTTTTTCGGTAACATATTCGTGTTCCTTGCCCCCGACGGGCCGTGTTTTTCGGTAACAAAATCGTGTCTTTTGTCCCCGCTGCACCGTGTTTTTTGCCCCGCTCAACCGTGTTTTTTGCCCCCGCTCAACCGTGCTTACTGCCCCCGCTCAACCGTGTTTTTTCGGTAACATAATCGTGTCTTCGGGTAACATAATCTTGTTTTTCGGGCCATTTTACACCGACGGAGGCACCCACAGGGGCCATGTACACCCCGCTTGGCATGTACATGAGGGGCTGCCTGTTCCAAAAATCCTTCCCCCCTATAGGGGAATATGCATTTTGGGTCTCCAGCCACGCCCAGGGTTACCACCCCCTGGAAATCCCCCAGGTTTACCCCCCATTTTATGTGGATGCATAGATTCAGACCGCCCTGCTCCACCGCTTTTGGCCATTTTTGCCCAACGTTAGCCGCTTCGGCGTGCCGCTGGACTGTTTTCGGGCCTTTTTCACCGACGCTTGGCCGTATCCGCTTAGTTTTCCCCAACGCTTGGCCGCATCCGCTTAGTTTTCCCCCGCTGAACTGTTTTCGGGTCACTTTTGCCCAACGTTAGCCGCTTCCGCTTGCCGCTGGGCTGTTTTCGGGCCAATTTCCACCGACACTTGGCCGCATCCGCTTAGTTTTCCCCAACGCGTGCCCGCATCCGCTTAGTTTTCCCCCGCTGAACTGTTTTCGGGTCACTTTTGCCCAACGTTAGCCGCTTCCGCTTGCCGCTGGGCTGTTTTCGGGCCATTTTTCCCCCACACTTGGCCGTATCCGCTTAGTTTTCCCCAACGCGTGGCCGCATCCGCTTAGTTTTCCCCCGCTGAACTGTTTTCGGGTCACTTTTGCCCAACGTTAGCCGCTTCCGCTTGCCGCTGGACTGTTTTCGGGCCATTTTTCACCGACACTTGGCCGTATCCGCTTAGTTTTCGCCAACAATTGGCTGCATCCGCTTAATTTTCCAAGCTATACTGCTTTCGGGTCAGTTTTGCCCAACGTTAGCCGCTTCCGCTTGCCGCTGGGCTGTTTTCGGGCCATTTTCCACCCACGCTGGCACCGACGGGGCCATGTACACCCACGCGCGTGTACATGAGGGGGCACCCATTTTTGAAAACCTTGCCCCCCTATAGGGGAATATGCATTTTGAGGCTCTAGCCACGCCCAGGGTTACCACCCCCTGGAAATCCCCCAGGTTTACCCCCCATTTTATGTGGATGCATAGATTCAGACCGCCCTGCTCCACCGCTTTTGGCCATTTTTGCCCAACGTTAGCCGCTTCGGCGTGCCGCTGGACTGTTTTCGGGCCTTTTTCACCGACGCTTGGCCGTATCCGCTTAGTTTTCCCCAACGCTTGGCCGCATCCGCTTAGTTTTCCCCCGCTGAACTGTTTTCGGGTCAGTTTTGCCCAACGTTAGCCGCTACCGCTTGCCGCTGGACTGTTTTCGGGCCAATTTCCACCGACTCTTGGCCGTATCCGCTTAGTTTTCCCCAACGCGTGGCCGCATCCGCTTAGTTTTCCCCCGCTGAACTGTTTTCGGGTCACTTTTGCCCAACGTTAGCCGCTTCCGCTTGCCGCTGGACTGTTTTCGGGCCAATTTCCACCGACTCTTGGCCGTATCCGCTTAGTTTTCCCCAACGCGTGGCCGCATCCGCTTAGTTTTCCCCCGCTGAACTGTTTTCGGGTCAGTTTTGCCCAACGTTAGCCGCTTCCGCTTGCCGCTGGACTATTTTCGGGCCAATTTCCACCGACTCTTGGCCGTATCCGCTTAGTTTTCCCCAACGCGTGGCCGCATCCGCTTAGTTTTCCCCCGCTGAACTGTTTTCGGGTCAGTTTTGCCCAACGTTAGCCGCTTCCGCTTGCCGCAGGGCTGTTTTCGGGCCAATTTCCACCGACACTTGGCCGCATCCGCTTAGTTTTCCCCAACGCGTGGCCGCATCCGCTTAGTTTTCCCCCGCTTAACTGTTTTCGGGTCACTTTTCCCCAACGTTAGCCGCTTCCGCTTGCCGCTGGGCTGTTTTCGGGCCATTTTTCCCCAACACTTGGCCGTATCCGCTTGGTTTTCCCCAACGCGTGGCCGCATCCGCTTAGTTTTCCCCCGCTGAACTGTTTTCGGGTCACTTTTGCCCAACGTTAGCCGCTTCCGCTTGCCACTGGACTGTTTTCGGGCCAATTTCCACCGACTCTGGGCCGGATCCGCTTAGTTTTCCCCAACGCTTGGCTGCATCCGCTTAATTTTCCCCAGCTGAACTGTTTTCGGGTCACTTTGTCCCAACGTTAGCCGTTTCCGCTTGCCGCTGGACTGTTTTCGGGCCATTTTCCACCGACTCTTGGCCGTATCCGCTTGGTTTTCCCCAACGCTTGGCTGCTTCCGCTTAATTTCCCCCAGCTGAACTGTTTTCGGGTCACTTTTGCCCAACGTTAGCCGTTTCCGCTTGCCGCTGGACTGTTTTCGGGCCATTTTTCACCGACACTTGGCCGTATCCGCTTAGTTTTCGCCAACAATTGGCTGCATCCGCTTAATTTTCCAAGCTATACTGCTTTCGGGTCAGTTTTGCCCAACGTTAGCCGCTTCCGCTTGCCGCTGGGCTGTTTTCGGGCCATTTTCCACCCACGCTGGCACCGACGGGGCCATGTACACCCACGCGCGTGTACATGAGGGGGCACCCATTTTTGAAAACCTTGCCCCCCTATAGGGGAATATGCATTTTGAGGCTCTAGCCACGCCCAGGGTTACCACCCCCTGAAAATCCCCCAAGTCAAAATCACCCATGTAAAATATTCAAAAAAATCTCAAAAAATCACAAAAAATTTATAAAATCAAATAAATTCAAAAAAAAAAAAAAAATTTCAAAAATTCAAAAAAAATTCAAAAAATTCAAAAAAATTCAAAAAAATTCAAAAATTTCAAAAATTCAAAAAAAGTCCAAAAACCCAAAAAAACTTCAAAAATTTCAAAAATTCAAAAAAATTTCAAAAAAAATTTCAAAAATTTGCCCCGCTGAACTGTTTTCGGGTCACTTTTGCCCAACGTTAGCCGCTTCCGCTTGCCGCTGGACTGTTTTCGGGCCAATTTCCACCGACTCTTGGCCGTATCCGCTTAGTTTTCCCCAACGCGTGGCCGCATCCGCTTAGTTTTCCCCCGCTGAACTGTTTTCGGGTCACTTTTGCCCAACGTTAGCCGCTTCCGCTTGCCGCTGGGCTGTTTTCGGGCCAATTTCCACCGACACTTGGCCGCATCCGCTTAGTTTTCCCCAACGCGTGCCCGCATCCGCTTAGTTTTCCCCCGCTGAACTGTTTTCGGGTCACTTTTGCCCAACGTTAGCCGCTTCCGCTTGCCGCTGGACTGTTTTCGGGCCAATTTCCACCGACTCTTGGCCGTATCCGCTTAGTTTTCCCCAACGCGTGGCCGCATCCGCTTAGTTTTCCCCCGCTGAACTGTTTTCGGGGCACTTTTGCCCAACGTTAGCCGCTTCCGCTTGCCGCTGGGCTGTTTTCGGGCCAATTTCCACCGACACTTGGCCGCATCCGCTTAGTTTTCCCCAACGCGTGGCCGCATCCGCTTAGTTTTCCCCCGCTTAACTGTTTTCGGGTCACTTTTCCCCAACGTTAGCCGCTTCCGCTTGCCGCTGGGCTGTTTTCGGGCCATTTTTCCCCCACACTTGGCCGTATCCGCTTAGTTTTCCCCAACGCGTGGCCGCATCCGCCTAGTTTTGCCCCGCTGAACTGTTTTCGGGTCACTTTTGCCCAACGTTAGCCGCTTCCGCTTGCCGCTGGACTGTTTTCGGGCCAATTTCCACCGACTCTTGGCCGTATCCGCTTAGTTTTCCCCAACGCGTGGCCGCATCCGCTTAGTTTTCCCCCGCTGAACTGTTTTCGGGTCACTTTTGCCCAACGTTAGCCGCTTCCGCTTGCCGCTGGGCTGTTTTCGGGCCAATTTCCACCGACACTTGGCCGCATCCGCTTAGTTTTCCCCAACGCGTGCCCGCA